>NC_135232.1:1007020454-1007322538 GCF_051348905.1 Ranitomeya variabilis | reverse complement strand
GTGCGCGCGTACAGGGGGTGCGCGTGCGTGCGTACGTGCGCGCGTACAGGGGGTGCGCGTGCGTGCGTACGTGCGCGCGTACAGGGGGTGCGCGTGCGTACGTGCGCGCGTACAGGGGGTGCGCGTGCACAGGGGGTGTACGTGCGCGCGTACAGGGGGTGCGCGTGCGTACGTGCGCGCGTACAGGGGGTGCGCGTGGGTGCGTGTGCGTACGTGCGTGTGTACAGTGTGTGTGCGCAAGCGTGTGTGTACGTGTACGTGTACTGTGTGTGTGTGTGTACATGTGTATGTAAGTGTGTACATTCATGTGCAAGCGTATGTGTGTACGTGTAAATGTGTGTGTAAAATCTATACCTGCACACTCACACAATGTTGCAGCACATGTCCTGTCTGATAGACACTGAGCACAGGCCACAGTGGGGCCAAAAATGATCTGCTGATAGGAGTGTGGCCAACAGAAGTTTTATCCACAGTGTGGAAATTTTTTGACTCTTGTGGGTGCAGTGGCTCAGTGGTTAGCACTGTGTTTTGGCTCAGTGGTTAGCACTGTGTTGTGTGAATAAGGCTACTTTCACACTAGCGACGCACGACGAATTGCGTCGTTGCGACGTACTGACGCAAGCAGTGAAAGCGCCGCACAACGAGGGCAGCGGATGCTGTTTTTCAACGCATTTGCTGCCCCATTGTGATGTGCGGGGAGGCGGGGGCGGGGTTCCGGCTGCGCATGCACAGTCGGAAAAGACGGTCTCGACGCACCAAAAAACGTTACAAGCAACTTTTTTTGTTGGCGACGGACCGACGCACGACGGTTGCGACGTGTGGCAATGTGTCGCACTGCGTCGCTAATGCAAGTCAATGGAGAAAAAACGCATCCTGCAAGCACTTTTGCAGGATGCGTTTTTTCTACAAAATGACGCATAGTGACGTGCAGTGCATGACGCTAGTGTGAAAGTAGCCTAAGTCATGTGCTAGTCCTTGGTACTGACCACACAGACATTTATACATATAGATGAGATCTCCTCCGAGGTGTCTTTTTTTTCTAAGCCAAACAAGCCCACCTTTTCCCACCTCTCCTCCTATGAGAGGCCTCCATCCCTTGTAATAATCTAGCTTCCCGTCGTTGATACTGATGGGGGATCTATATTGTGAGCCACAATGGGGACAGTGATGACGATGAACAGCTGTAAAGCGCTGTGGAATTAATGGCGCTATATAAGAGAGTAACATAAATATGTTCCATGTTTTGACTGTAGAACAATTCCTGTAAACTTGTCAGAGACCTGACTGTGGCAGCAGTAAGGAGCGCTGCTCTGTGAGACTGACGGGCCCTTCATCATCTGAGCCACTCGCACTGGAGCAATGGCTCTTACTGGGGGAGAAGTGACTGAGAGCCGAGCAGCTTCTGTACCACCAATACAGCTACACACTAGGACTACACGGCAGCTTGGGTCACATAGCAGCGGGGCTCGGACCAGTCACATGACCAGAATACGGCTACACACCAGGACTACACGGCAGCTTGGGTCACATAGCAGCGGGGCTCGGACCAGTCACATGACCAGAATACGGCTACACACTAGGACTGCACGGCAGCTTGGGTCACATAGCAGCGGGGCTCGGACCAGTCACATGACCAGAATACAGCTACACACTAGGACTACACGGCAGCTTGGGTCACATGGCAGCGGGGCTCGGACCAGTCACATGACCAGAATACAGCTACACACTAGGACTACACGGCAGCTTGGGTCACATAGCAGCGGGGCTCGGACCAGTCACATGACCAGAATACGGCTACACACTAGGACTGCACGGCAGCTTGGGTCACATAGCAGCGGGGCTCGGACCAGTCACATGACCAGAATACAGCTACACACTAGGACTGCACGGCAGCTTGGGTCACATAGCAGCAGGGCTCGGACCAGTCACATGACCAGAATACGGCTACACACTAGGACTGCACGGCAGCTTAGGTCACATAGCAGCGGGGCTCGGACCAGTCACATGACCAGAATACGGCTACACACCAGGACTACACGGCAGCTTAGGTCACATAGCAGCGGGGCTCGGACCAGTCACATGACCAGAATACGGCTACACACTAGGACTGCACGGCAGCTTGGGTCACATAGCAGCGGGGCTCGGACCAGTCACATGACCAGAATACGGCTACACACCAGGACTACACGGCAGCTTGGGTCACATAGCAGCGGGGCTCGGACCAGTCACATGACCAGAATACGGCTACACACCAGGACTACACGGCAGCTTGGGTCACATAGCAGCGGGGCTCGGACCAGTCACATGACCAGAATACGGCTACACACTAGGACTGCACGGCAGCTTGGGTCACATAGCAGCGGGGCTCGGACCAGTCACATGACCAGAATACAGCTACACACTAGGACTACACGGCAGCTTGGGTCACATAGCAGCGGGGCTCGGACCAGTCACATGACCAGAATACGGCTACACACTAGGACTGCACGGCAGCTTGGGTCACATAGCAGCGGGGCTCGGACCAGTCACATGACCAGAATACAGCTACACACTAGGACTGCACGGCAGCTTGGGTCACATAGCAGCAGGGCTCGGACCAGTCACATGACCAGAATACGGCTACACACTAGGACTGCACGGCAGCTTAGGTCACATAGCAGCGGGGCTCGGACCAGTCACATGACCAGAATACGGCTACACACTAGGACTGCACGGCAGCTTGGGTCACATAGCAGCGGGGCTCGGACCAGTCACATGACCAGAATACGGCTACACACCAGGACTACACGGCAGCTTGGGTCACATAGCAGCGGGGCTCGGACCAGTCACATGACCAGAATACGGCTACACACTAGGACTACACGGCAGCTTGGGTCACATAGCAGCGGGGCTCGGACCAGTCACATGACCAGAATACGGCTACACACCAGGACTACACGGCAGCTTGGGTCACATAGCAGCGGGGCTCGGACCAGTCACATGACCAGAATACGGCTACACACCAGGACTACACGGCAGCTTAGGTCACATAGCAGCGGGGCTCGGACCAGTCACATGACCAGAATACAGCTACACACTAGGACTGCACGGCAGCTTGGGTCACATAGCAGCGGGGCTCGGACCAGTCACATGACCAGAATACAGCTACACACTAGGACTGCACGGCAGCTTGGGTCACATAGCAGCGGGGCTCGGACCAGTCACATGACCAGAATACGGCTACACACCAGGACTACACGGCAGCTTGGGTCACATAGCAGCGGGGCTCGGACCAGTCACATGACCAGAATACAGCTACACACTAGGACTGCACGGCAGCTTGGGTCACATAGCAGCAGGGCTCGGACCAGTCACATGACCAGAATACGGCTACACACCAGGACTACACGGCAGCTTGGGTCACATAGCAGCGGGGCTCGGACCAGTCACATGACCAGAATACAGCTACACACTAGGACTGCACGGCAGCTTGGGTCACATAGCAGCGGGGCTCGGACCAGTCACATGACCAGAATACAGCTACACACTAGGACTGCACGGCAGCTTGGGTCACATAGCAGCGGGGCTCGGACCAGTCACATGACCAGAATACGGCTACACACTAGGACTACACGGCAGCTTGGGTCACATAGCAGCGGGGCTCGGACCAGTCACATGACCAGAATACGGCTACACACCAGGACTACACGGCAGCTTGGGTCACATAGCAGCGGGGCTCGGACCAGTCACATGACCAGAATACAGCTACACACTAGGACTGCACGGCAGCTTGGGTCACATAGCAGCGGGGCTCGGACCAGTCACATGACCAGAATACGGCTACACACCAGGACTACACGGCAGCTTGGGTCACATAGCAGCGGGGCTCGGACCAGTCACATGACCAGAATACGGCTACACACTAGGACTACACGGCAGCTTGGGTCACATAGCAGCGGGGCTCGGACCAGTCACATGACCAGAATACAGCTACACACCAGGACTACACGGCAGCTTGGGTCACATAGCAGCGGGGCTCGGACCAGTCACATGACCAGAATACAGCTACACACTAGGACTACACGGCAGCTTGGGTCACATAGCAGCAGGGCTTGGACCAGTCACATGACCAGAATACGGCTACACACCAGGACTACACGGCAGCTTGGGTCACATAGCAGCGGGGCTCGGACCAGTCACATGACCAGAATACAGCTACACACTAGGACTACATGGTAACTGCATCCAGCTACGATTCAGCAGTCCGTAGTCAGTGGGCGCAGACTTTACTTCTGAGACTGGTCGTTCCCTTTACAGGACTCCTAGGAGAGACCATGAGAAGCCACACTGGTTTATTGCCCGCTGTCCCTGTGTCAGTGTGTGGGGCAGTCGGGATTGTCTCTCCTCTTGGAGTCCTGTGAGGATTGAGGCTATGCTCACACCACACTTATAGCCCAACGGATAGGCTGATGTATGTGTCAGGCTTCCATCAGAGCCCCGCCTAACAGCAGGATCCATCACCCCTAGTGCTCGCTCACATCACTGTATTTTCTCTTCGAGTGCTTTGCAACAAAACATCAGATCGCACTCGGACCAATGTTATTCTATGGGCCGAGCACGTGTCTGAGAAACAAATCCCAGCATGCCCGAGGTTGTCTGATATTCAGGTTACACTCTGCCATGCAAGTCATTGAGTGCATGGAAACCATCAGACTGCACTTGGATGACATCAGAGTGCAGTCTTATTTTCCATGGACTAACAGAATGGAGAAGATGGGAAAACATTTTTTCTCCATTTTTTCATCTGAGAGAATCGAGTCACACTCTGGTCAGTGTGGTCACACTCTGGTCAGTGTGGTCACACTCTGGTCAGTGTGGTCACACTCTGGTCAGTGTGGTCACACTCTGGTCAGTGTGGTCACACTCTGGTCAGTGTGGTCACACTCTGGTCAGTGTGGTCACACTCTGGTCACTGTGGTCACACTCTGGTCACTGTGGTCACACTCTGGTCACTGTGGTCACACTCTGGTCAGTGTGGTCACACTCTGGTCACTGTGGTCACACTCTGGTCACTGTGGTCACACTCTGGTCAGTGTGGTCACACCCTGGTCAGTGTGGTCACACTCTGGTCAGTGTGGTCACACTCTGGTCAGTGTGGTCACACTCTGGTCAGTGTGGTCACACTCTGGTCACTGTGGTCACACTCTGGTCACTGTGGTCACACTCTGGTCACTGTGGTCACACTCTGGTCACTGTGGTCACACTCTGGTCACACTCTGGTCAGTGTGGTCACACTCTGGTCACTGTGGTCACACTCTGGTCACTGTGGTCACACTCTGGTCACTGTGGTCACACTCTGGTCACTGTGGTCACACTCTGGTCACACTCTGGTCAGTGTGGTCACACTCTGGTCAGTGTGGTCACACTCTGGTCACTGTGGTCACACTCTGGTCACTGTGGTCACACTCTGGTCAGTGTGGTCACACTCTGGTCAGTGTGGTCACACTCTGGTCACTGTGGTCACACTCTGGTCACTGTGGTCACACTCTGGTCACTGTGGTCACACTCTGGTCACTGTGGTCACACTCTGGTCACTGTGGTCACACTCTGGTCACTGTGGTCACACTCTGGTCACTGTGGTCACACTCTGGTCACTGTGGTCACACTCTGGTCACTGTGGTCACACTCTGGTCAGTGTGGTCACACTCTGGTCACTGTGGTCACACTCTGGTCAGTGTGGTCACACTCTGGTCACTGTGGTCACACTCTGGTCACTGTGGTCACACTCTGGTCACTGTGGTCACACTGTGGTCACACTCTGGTCACTGTGGTCACACTCTGGTCACTGTGGTCACACTCTGGTCACACTCTGGTCACTGTGGTCACACTCTGGTCAGTGTCATTTGCAGAATTGTCCTGATTCTCTTGGATGCGAGAATCTACGGCCATCTGCACCCTCTCATAGACTACCATGTTATAAAAGTATCCACTTTAGCGGGGGCTACAGGGCAGCTGGTGTCTCACTACAGCAGTTTTCAGAAAAACCAAGTTGCAGTTGTATGTGGTTGCATTTGGCTTTCACTGAAGTCTACGGGAATAGTGAGTTGGGAGCAGTGACGGAAAATCAAACACGTTGAAAAACGTTTGCACCTCTGTGTCGTAGTCGGGACCCTATAGGAAATCATTAGATCCAATGTCGCCTGGTATCCCTGACCTAATGATTTCCCAGGAAACGATTATTACTGGATCAGGCGGGATGGAGAAAGCGTCGTCTGTTACACTGTTCCTTACCGGTTTTTGCAGTGTAATAACATATATTAACCAGACAGATGCCAATAATATGATTTTTTTTCCCCTCTGTGTGGCAATAGAGCCCTATGGAAATATTTAGTGTTTTGGACGACTTTTCGGCATACATGTTAAATATAGGGCAAATCCGTGTTTGTGCATGGCCTTGTAACTCCTAAATCTTGCTCTATATCCCATAAATTAATGTATGGCAGAGCTCCGCTTCTATCACATTCTGTCCTCGGCAGGGATACATTACATGACAAGCTCACCTTGGCAAAGGATTCTGCCTAAAATTAGAAAAAAACCTCTGGCTAAAATTAATCAGGATTTTATAAATAGAGTTCTTACAGCAAAGTGCACAAACATGCAAAAGTATATTAATAATGACTATTATTTTTTAATAAACTTATGTGATTCTTTTCTATCCCTTTCTGTCTTGGGCTCACACTATATACTGTATGTCTGTAGCCTACGTCTGTAATGTCATAAGTGAGATTACTGTGGATCCCACCACTGTGGTTTTTCTAGATTTCAGCACATACAGTTAGGTCCATATATATTTGGACAGAGACAACATTTTTCTAATTTTGGTTATAGACATTACCACAATGAATTTTAAACAATACAATTCAGATGCAGTTGAAGTTCAGACTTTCAGCTTTCATTTGAGGGTATCCACAATAAAATTGGATGAAGGGTTTAGGAGTTTCAGCTCCTTAACATGTGCGACCCTGTTTTTAAAGGGACCAAAAGTAATTGGACAATTGACTCCAAGGCTATTTCATGGTCAGGTGTGGGCAATCCCTTCGTTATGTCATTCTCAATTAAGCAGATAAAAGGCCTGGAGTTGATTTGAGGTGTGGTGCTTGCATTTGGAAGGTTTTGCTGTGAAGTAAACATGCGGTCAAAGGAGCTCTCCATGCAGGTGAAACAAGCCATCCTTAAGCTGCGAAAACAGAAAAAAACAAGCCGAGAAATTGCTACAATATTAGGAGTGGCAAAATGTACAGTTTGGTACATCCTGAGAAAGAAAGAAAGCACTGAACTCATCAATGGAAAAAGACCTGGGCGCCCACGGAAGACAACAGTGGTGGATGATCGCAGAATAATCTCCATGGTGAAGAGAAACCCCTTCACAACAGCCAACCAAGTGAACAACACTCTCCAGGAGGTAGGCGTATCAATATCCAAATCTGCCATAAAGAGAAGACTGCATGAAAGTAAATACAGAGGGTTCACTGCACGGTGCAAGCCACTCATAAGCATCAAGAATAAAAAGGCTAGACTGGACTTTGCTAAAAAACATCTAAAAAAGCCAGCACAGTTCTGGAAGAACATTCTTTGGACAGATGAAACCAAGATCAACTTCTACCAGAATGATGGAAAGAGAAAAGTATGGCGAAGACGTGGTACAGCTCATGATCCAAAGCATATCACATCATCTGTAAAACACGGTGGAGGCAGTGTGATGGCTTGGGCATGCATGGCTGCCAGTGGCACTGGGTCACTAGTGTTTATTGATGATGTGACACAGGACAGAAGCACCCGAATGAATTCTGAGGTATTCAGAGCCATACTGTGTGCTCAGATCCAGCCAAATGCCGCCAAACTGATTGGTCGTCGTTTCATACTACAGATGGACAATGACCCAAAACATAAAGCCAAAGCAACTCAGGAGTTTATTAAAGCAAAGAAGTGGAATATTCTTGAATGGCCAAGTCAGTCACCTGATCTCAACCCAATTGAGCATGTATTTCACTTGTTAAAGACTAAACTTCAGACAGAAAGGCCCACAAACAAACAGCAACTGAAACCCACCGCAGTGAAGGCCTGGCAGAGCATCAAAAAGGAGGAAACACAGCGTCTGGTGATGTCCATGAGTTCAAGACTTCAGGCAGTCATTGCCAACAAAGGGTTTTCAACCAAGTACTAGAAATGAACATTTTATTTAAAATTATTGAATCTGTCCAATTACTTTTGGTCCTTTTAAAAACAGGGTGGCACATGTTAAGGAGCTGAAACTCTTAAACCCTTCATCCAATTTTAATGTGGATACCCTCAAATGAAAGCTGAAAGTCTGAACTTCAACTGCATCTGAATTGTTTTGTTTAAAATTCATTGTGGTATTGTCTATAACCAAAACTAGAAAAATGTTGTCTCTGTCCAAATATATATGGACCTAACTGTACCTTAAGGTACCGTTACACTAAACGACTTACCAACGATCACGACCAGCGATACGACCTGGCCGTGATCGTTGGTAAGTCGTTGTGTGGTCGCTGGGGAGCTGTCACACAGACAGCTCTCTCCAGCGACCAACGATCAGGGGAACGACTTCGGCATTGTTGAAACTGTCTTCAACGATGCCGAAGTCCCTCTGCAGCACCCGGGTAACCAGGGTAAACATCGGGTTACTAAGTGCAGGGCCACGCTTAGTAACCCGATATTTACCCTGGTTACCATTGTAAAAGTAAAAAAAAAACCACTACATACTCACATTCTGATGTCTGTCACGTCCCCCTCCGGCGTCCACAGGGTTAAAACTGCTTTCGGCAAGAGCGCTGGTAATGCACGCGCTGCTGTCGAGAGCTTCACTGCACTGAATGTGTCAGCACCGGCCGTAACAGCGGTGACGTCACCGCTGTGCTCTGCTTTACGGCCGGCGCTGACACATTCAGTGCAGGGAAGCTCTCGGCAGCAGCGTGTGCATATTAGCAGCGCTCTTGCCGAAAGCAGTTTTAACCCTGTGGAGGAAAGGGAGGACGTGACAGACATCGGAATGTGAGTATGTAGTGGGTTTTTTTTTTTACTTTTACAATGGTAACCAGGGTAAATATCGGGTTACTAAGCGCCGCCCTGTGCTTAGTAACCCGATATTTACCCTGGTTACAAGTGAACACATCGCTGGATCGGCGTCACACACGCCGATCCAGCGATGACAGCGGGTGATCAGCGACCAAAAAAAGGTCCTGATCATTCCCATCAACCAACGATCTCCCAGCAGGGGCCTGATCGTTGGTCGCTGTCACACATAACGAGATCGTTAGCGGGATCGTTGCTACGTCACCAAAAGCGTGACGTTGCAACGATATCGTTAACGATATCATTATGTGTGACTCAGCCTTTAGAAGACAAGGCCTACTATCTAATTGTATAGGCGCCTCCCAAGTTTCCCCATCTGGTGCAGGATTGGGCATCTTATTTCTACATGCCCAATCCTTTCCTCTCATGGGTCATTGGCCACAGGGGTTCTGACGGCAGTTTATTCCGCTCTACCCTTCGTAAAAACACCATTGCTCAGCCAGTGTGGCGGTTTATGGTGGATTTTGGAGATATAAACGTTATCTCGTCACCTACGCCCATTTTTAATGAAGACCTAGCTCTCCTTTTTATATATAGATGATTTTTCACGTATGCAAAATACGGACCCAAGTTCCATCAAGGTTTTCCGATCTGATTTTTAACAGTTCTTCAGTTTTACCATCAGGTTTTTTCACAAATGATAAAAACCAATAAATACGCCCTCTGTGTGCTCTCTGCGCTTTTCATGGACCCATTGATTTGTATGGGCAATTTTGATCCACAATTCTACTCAAAAACAGACATGGTTATATTATTAGTATTTTTTTTCACCAGACATGTGAACAGCTCCATATATTATAATGGATACGTGTTCTGTCTAAGAAAACCACAGATTGAACACTTGTAATTCATGAACGTCATAATGAGGCCTTAGGGCTCAATGAATTATTGCATTTGCGCAGTTTTTTGTCTGTTTTGGTGTTTTTAATTTTTTTCATTTGTGCCTTTTTTAAAATCTATAGTCAGCGATCCATCAATTGTAACTTGTTATAAAGCTTAGTGCAAATGTACTAAGTAGCGCTTCCGAGGCAGCGTATTTTCACTGCGTCCAAAATGCTGCGTTCTATTGAATGCAGGTAAATCCGCATGTGCAATACATTGAGAAATTGACATCAGCAGCTCCAGATACTGACGTGACCTCGGTCCATCCGTCACACCAGCTCTGCTCTGCAGATTGTAAAGGGAACCTGTCAGCAACTTTGGCCGATATAAGATACGGCGATCACCTTTCTGGGCTTATACACAGCATTCTATAACGACCTGAAAGAACTGAAAAATAACTTTTATTATACTCCCCTGCTGGGTGGTCCGGTCCGAGGGCTGTCGCAGGTGCAGGTCCTGCGCTTCCCATCTTCTTATGATCGCCGCCCTCCTGCTTGCTTCTTGTGGATGACGCGTCCTTTCATCATGCACACAGGCTCCCCGGCATCACGCTCCGGCGCAGATCTGACCTGTTGCGGGCAGAGCACAGTACTGCAGTGCGCAGGCGCTGGGCCTCTCTGACCTTTCCCTGCGCACTGCAGTACTGTGCTCTGCCTGCAACAGGTCAGATAAGTACACCTGCGCCGGAGCGTGATGCCGGGGAGCCTGTGTGCATGATGAAAGGACGCGTCATCCACAAGAAGGAAGCAGGAGGGCGGTGATCATAAGAAGACCAGTGACACCCATCGGACCGGACCGCCCCGCAGGTGAGTGTAATAAAACTTTATCAGTTCTTCCAGGTCGGGTTGGGGGCAGATATACAGCATTCTAGAATGCGGTATATAAGCACTTAAAGGTGATGGCCGTATCTTATATCGGCCAAAACTGCTGACAGGTTCCCTGTAATATGCTTAGGTTGGTGAGGTAAAGTGATGATAATGGGGGCAGACGTTTCTCAGGTGGTCTTGTCTGCATAATAACTTGGAACAGTCCCGACAGCAGATCAGGAGAGATGTATCCAAAAAGAGCAAGGAAAACTGGAGCCGATGCCTTCCGCGGCCAGGCAGAGTTCAGCGCTTCTCTTCTTCATCTTTGATGGGAGCAGTTACCAGTCTTACTTTCCAAGGCTTTCGGTAGTGTCCCTCTAGTACGGGGGTGGGGGATCTTTCTTTTCTGACAATGGCCACTTGGATATCTGTACCCTCCTTGGGGGGTGTTAGTTTGGGGTATAAAATCCTAATGACAGGGTGCCTTTCCAAGCGGGTGCCTGAGCCGGTCTGGCTGAAATAGATGTGGTGTGCACATAGCAAAGGAATCCGCTAAAACCATTTCTCATGTGACATTAATCTAATTTCTAGCTGTAGACAACCTGATGCCTCTGCTCTTACCGCATTCCTCCTTAAATATAGGTCATTCTGTGAGGTCACACCTTCACCTGGAATGATGACAACAAAAGCTGTGTTAGCTGAGACCTTCAGGGTATTGTGGCTGACGTATTCTCCTGTACTATAGGTAGGATCTACGCACACGGCACTGAATGTAAATGCCATGCACAGCTATGGTTCCAGGAGGAAAAATGCTTGTGGGCAACCACTGCTAAAGCCAACCTGGCCCACAGGGGAACGTAGCCATGCACCGCAATCGGGAATGTCCGCCAGCCCGGCTCACCTCGGCCCGGTCACATTCTCCCCGAGCTCCACTCGCTTCTGTAAGCTGTAGCTGCCATAAATACGCCAAACGTGGCTACATTTTTGCATAACTTTCTGCTACATTTTAAGCCGGTTTTAGATTTTTGGTGAACCTGGTTCATAGTCCAAAGCTTCGTAAGTGTAAGCTTCATCTGTATTTTACTAGTCTTCTTCTCATGTTATGTAAGGGTGGGGTGATCTTTTTAACTTTTTATTGTTTCCTTGTTTATCAGAGAAGTAGATATTTTTTTTTTTCCTTTTTTTATGATGCATTTGTTCAGGACCAGAATTGTGGTGCTTGTTGCTGTAATTTAGATATGAGCTGAAATCCTGGAGTGGATTACCATAAATGAGGTCACGCAGATTATCCATATGGGTTGTGCGTAATATACTTTTGTGAAATCATAAAAAATGTGTTTTTATTTGACATTGAAAATGTTACATACAAATATTAAATTTTATTATTTTATGTAAAATGTAATGACCATTTAGAATATTAGGGAATCTTGACACAATGTAAGATATTATTTTTGAGGCATTTTATGTGAATTTGGTACCATGTATGGTTTTAGGCTGGTAATAGATATTATCACTCAGAAAACCTGTGTCTGCTGACTGGGTGGACAGCTGGGACCCCCTCTACTCCTGCAAACAGGTTTTACAAAGGCCCCTGTGTGAATGGAAATGGCGTGTCATTTAGTCACCACTTCTCCTATAGAACGTAGGCCACGTCACTGACACCAGGGCTGTAGAGTCGGAGTCCATTTTGGTGGAGTCTGTATAAAATGGACTGACTCGACTCCTAAAATATATAATAAGTTGGGTACAGTAGAACAATGCAGGATGTGCTGAATATATTTTAAGAATTTGGGAAAGTTATGAAATGTTCTATCCTGATCTAAGGATCTTGGCTTTTAGTTGAGATGAATCTGTGCTGCACTTTATGCACATGCTCAGTAGTGAGGCAGTGCTGTGAAGTCGGGAGTCAGGGAAATTGAGGAGTCTGAGGTTTGACTTACCGGCTCCACAACCCTGACTGACACATTACAAGGTAACCAGTGTGACAAAGTCACTGGCAAAGTGCTGGAGGGAGAGGTATGTGTCACTGAGGTTATTAGCTTCAGTGGTTTGAAACCCTTAAGGCTATGTGCACACGTAGAATGGAGCTCTGCGGATTTTTCCGCAGCGGATTTCATAAATCCGCAGGTAAAGGGCACTGCGTTTTACCTGCGGATTTACCGTGGTTTTTGTGCGGATTCCACCTGCGGTTTTACACCTGCGGATTCCTGTTATGGAGCAGGTGAAAAACGCAGCAAAATCTGCACAAAGAATTGACATGCTGCGGAATGTAACTCGCAGCTTTTCTGCGCGTTTTTTTCCGCAGCATGGGCACTGCGAATTGCGGTTTCCATAGGTTTACATTGTTCTGTAAACGCATGGAAAGCTGCTGCGGACTCGCAGCAAAATCTGCAACATGTGCACATAGCCTAAGATTTGCTATAGCACACAAAGTGAGAGGGGTTAATCAGTTACTTTGTTTAAGGGCTGGGCTTTTGAGAACAACCATAGAGCTGTTGGGAGGTTGTTGTCCATATCTCCACCCCATGGTGTGGCCTGCTGAGTCATTCAGTGTTCAGTAGGCCTGGAGAGTGGAGCTCCAGTGCAATGTGTCCTGTTAAGGAAAGCTGAACCTTGTGTATGCTGATTTCACCTGAGCAGGCGGATCCCCGCAGACGTATGACTGTGATATACCATTTTGTTTTCCTGTTTTACCGAGGGCTGTGCTTATTTTTATGCATGTAAAGAAGCCGCGGAGACACCATCACGTGTTTCTCAACGCAAGCAATGAATAGCCAGGTCTTTCACCGGGAAGGAACAACCATGGGAAGGGCAGCATCCAATAAAGGAAAACCACCTATACCAAAACATGGTATCCATCCACAGACAGCTGTTTCGGGGTATTTGCCCCTCATCAGTGTGGAGTAGGAAACTAGCTATTAGAAGCAGTGCCTAGTGAAAAGACTATAAACATAAGGATGAATGACCTCTGGGAGATCAAAACATCCAACAGCCGCGGAGACACCATCACGTGTTTCTCAACACAGTGATCCAGAACACTGCCCCCATCCCTTAAGGGAATATGCAAATGCATGTAAAGAAGCCGCGGAGACACTATCACGTGTTTCTCAACGCAAGCAATGAATAGCCACTAGGCACTGCTCCTAATAGCCAGTTTCCTACTCCACACTGATGAGGGGCAAATACCCTGAAACAGCTGTCTGTGGATGGATACCATGTTTTGGTATAGGTGGTTTTCCTTTATTGGATGCTGCCCATCCCATGGTTGTTCCTTCCCGGTGAAAGACCTGGCTATTCATTGCTTGCGTTGAGAAACACGTGATGGTGTCTCCGCGGCTTTTCTACATGCATTTGCATATTTCCCTTAAGGGATGGGGACAGTGTTCTGGATCACTGCGTTGAGAAACACGTGATGGTGTCTCCGCAGTGTTGGATGTTTTGATCTCCCCGAGGTCATTCATTCTTATGTTTATTGTGTTTATTTTTACTTCACTGTGGTTTATGCCTCATGTACATAATAAAGCCATGAAGGACTTAAAGAGACAGCATTCCTGTGCCCTACCTCTGTACAGCTGAGTGAGCTGACCTACCACACCAGACACTGCCTCCATGACCTTAATGCTAAATGGTGTAATAATAAGTATTCATCTATATGATCGGCTTCTTTGACTATTGCTATATTGGGCATTCCCATTCCATTTACCTCTGCAAGATTTATGACCACTTTATACCAGCCAATAATCAGGTAACAAATGTTCTTGGGTCCATAGTCGGGCCAAACATTCCTATCTAGTCGGCTGGCAATCGCCGAATGAACAAGCATTATTGCTCATTTATTGGGTGTGATGATTTGTAAGCAGGTTTATTAATCGTTGTTCTTGGCAGCAAATTTCCTGCGTGTAAACAGTAGATGTGCTGCTGATACTGATGATATTCTATCTGCACAGAACAAGCGTATTAACAAACTTTCTGGGTGCATAGAACGTTCATGGCTCTGTGTGAGTCAGACAGGAAACGACCACCGAAAGGATATGTGCAAGCCAACCGGTGGTTGTTTACCGGTCTGAATCCACCAGTTTAATGGGGCCATTAACAATGATCTCACCTGACAAGCAAGTGTCTTGCTCGTTCATCAGGTAATTGCTGGCCTGTTTACACAAACTACTAAAAGCTCCTTCCTATATTATTGGCTTGTCTAATTGGGCACTACCGTGTTTTCTTGTGGGTAACGCACAGGCTGGTTTCCTCCCAGCAGGGGAGTTGGTTACATGTTCTTTGTCATCGGTCATATTGGTATTATTCTGGAGACATTTCTGCAGGCTGTGTGGTACCCCCCTTGTACATGTGTGCCGGTAGCAATACTCGGAGGTAGTCGGCCTTTGGAACCTACAAATGGGTGACGTCATTGTAAATGAAGTGATAACGTGAAACAAGAAAGCCGATCTCCTGATCCATCCCTGTTATATACCCGGCCTCGTCGGTGAGTCCTGTGCTGTAGGGATTGGTGTACACCGCTGACTCGGGATACTTCAGCGCTGGGCAATATAAGCTGCTTTTTAGTGGATTTTTTTATAATTAGAATTGTTTCCTTTTATTAAGAAAGACATTTAGGTGATAGATTTCCAAGGAAATAGAGAAAAGCAAGCTTCCGCTGCTTCCCGTCCAGCTGTGCCCACATAAAGCAGGTGCTGCCATGTTACTGGGTGAGGCTGTCATGGCACTGTGTGTTTGTCATGGTCAGAGTAATACAATTTTGGTGATTATGTTATACACTGTACCTAATGACAGGGGGGCACGCGATCATTGCAGCCACGTTTCTGGCATGGAGCCAACAGCCATTGCTACGAAATAAACGTGAGGATGTGAGGAACCAACTAATAGACATCTATAAGTGTACATGTGAACTTTTCTTGCATTGTATCCTTTGTATCTTTATGTATACAGCCTCCTTAAGTGTTAAGTTCTGTCTAGTCAATGTGTGTACGTGTTATTCTTCCAGAGTGTAGCATGAGAGCCCCATTAAATGGTCGGTGCCGGCAGAAGAGCATGAGCACACACTGAGGAGCTGTAGGGCTGCGCGGAATCTTCCTATTGAAGTAAGTCGTCCTTTCATATTGTTGTTCAAATTGTAAGGAGAACAAAATTCCTAGAGGTTGACTAAGAAGCATTTCTCCTAGGGCGTTTCCTTTGTTACTTTCCTTTTGTAGGTTCTCCTTTGGAAGTTGTTGGTGGGCCTGTTCACTGAAGATCTTTCAGCTCCTCTGACCTGACTTGTAGTAAATCATTGCCTTCTATGTGAAATACCAATTCTGAAGCATCTTTTCTTAAAACTCCAGTGTACTGTTCTTCTTTTATTCTTCCTACAAGTGTAAGAATAAATTGCAAGAGGTTTTCTTCACCAGACTACTAACACCTCTCTATAAGATAAGTAATAACTTACAGATCGGTGGGAGTCCAACCACTGGGACAAATGCCGATCGCCAGAACTGAGCACTTTTTGCCTCCATACGGTGGAGCGGCAGCACGTGTGCTCAACCTCCGCTTCATTCATTCTCTGAGGAGCTTCCAGGAAAAGCAGAGCGCAGCACTTGGCAGTCCCTTAATCCATGGCAGGGCAATCACTCTGCAGCTCCATTCTAACAGGGATAAAAGTGCCCTGTTCTGGAGATAAGTAGGTTCGTGCAGCGCCCCAGAGTCCTGGTCGTTGCAGTAATGTCATTCTTCCACCAGGGGGAGTGATATTACGTCTGATGGCAATAAAGGAGATCTTCCTACCAGGTATCACAAACCATACACCACACTTCACACTCCAGACCACCAGGGGGAGCCTTGCTCCTATCTACTAGGGCACTCCTCACAATAGGGTAAAACTGGTGGGCTGGATAGAAAGTTAGAGAGAAGCTGACTGGGCTTTGCCCAGGCAAGACCTGTCAGGCAGACGGGGAAAGGAGGAACATCGGAGCTGCAGACAGAGGGTCCCTGACAGGGGTGGGATCCTGTCAGAGGCCTAGATAGCTAGAAGGCTATTGAGCTGCGCCTGCCCCACGTGCGGCAGCATCCTAAGAAAGGACACGACGAGAATTGTATTGTAGCAGGTGAGAAACGAAGTCATGGCACAAGGAGATAAAACCAGAAGGAGTTCTGCCCTGTATAGGCTGCCTCCTTCTGAGACGCAGAAGCCGGTGGCCGGAACACCGAGGGAGCAACCGTCTCCTTGCTCCATAGACCGGCAGGACAGTCAATTCCACGTTAGCTGCCCGACCTTATACCCAGGAGGCACGGTGGCAACTGTGGGGACCGGGGCGTCTCTAGGGTCCCTGTAAAAAGCCTCAGGCCATCAGTCATAGGGGTTTGTCCTATCCATACCATCTGGGGGACAGAGAGGAAGACATAACATCTACAACAGTTGTGAGGACCTTACCGAGAAGCTCAGCATGGAGGTACTACAACACACAGGCGCTAGAGGAAGGCTACTGATTTCCACCTGGATAAGGGGACTCTGGATTTGCCTTCAGACCGGCTGGACTCTGCCTGCCCTGTGATCTGTACCCTGGACTGTGGATGCTGAAGCCTTCAGTAAAGGTAAAGAGACTGCAACCTTGTGTCCTCATTATTCACTGCGCCTTACATCATCCGCCATCACCATCTACACTTCTGGGAAGCCCTGGGAACACACTTCACCTGTGGGAAGGTATACCATCTTGCTGCCATAACATCACCCCAGCGGACCCCTAAGCAGCGTCGGTCATCCTGACCGAATACCACAGGTGGCGTCACGAACACTATTCCAAACTATCCCTTTTATTTGGACGTCCCTCAAAGGGCCACGGACCGGGTCGGGCCACCCTGACATCCCCCGAACCGAAGGACCCGATGCCGAGTACCCCATTGCCCTTACGTGGGGGCGCTCCAAAATCATGGTGTCACGAACAGGATCTACTTAAGCCTGAAAATCGGGTCATGTGCGCCTAAGAACTGTGCCAGAACTGTATTTGAACTGTGATTTGCTTAAAGTGTATCGCCATTTGCCGCCAAAACTGCCGCCATTGTCGTGCCACGAGAAGCGCAGGAGAAGAAGGGCGTGGAGTTGTGGGCGTGAACGAACTGAGAAGCGCGAAAAACAATGGCCGCCCAGTCTAAATATCTCTGTATCTTGAGGACATGTCCGTCAGCAGCTGAGATCCGCCTCCTAATCCTCCATGGCGGGCGGAGACCGAAAAAGCGAGGTCACTCTCCAGGAGAAGGAGAAGTGGAGATGGAGATTGGTGGAGACCCCAGAAAGAAAATGGCCCAGCACAGGCCCCCGTCACCGGAGGATTACACGGACATGCCGCGTGGACCCTTGGGAGCTGTTCACAGGGGATCCACCGTCTACACCATCGCTGGTCCTGGCGCCATCCTCGGAGGAGTGGAGTGGCGCCGGAAGAGCCATCTCGCGTGCGGGTACTCGGTGTGGCGGCGTTCCGGGAGTCTGCCTCTCTCCCGCATCTGCTCCCTTCTCCGCCGCGGCGGCTGGAACCCCGGCGTCCCCGCTACCAGGCCCTGGACCACAAGGGTATGACCTTGGACCCTTTCCTTGGGGAGAATACCGGCGACATCTGATCGCGGAGTATAAGGGGGAAGTGGAATGCGAGGCCCGAGGTGAAGCGCTGGACGACTTTCCACCGAAGTGGGGTGTTGTGGTGATCTTCCAACCCCAAAAGGGAAAAGGCTTCATCCAGGAGATCGGATCACCGGTGAGGGTCCATGTCGCCCGGGATGAGGTGGAGTCCTGCCTCCGCGGAGACCACGCTGATCCAGCCTTGAACCCCGGGGGATGTCGTGACCTATATTCGGTACCCGAAAGGAAACAACTGGTGGGCTCGGGATGTGCAAAGGTGCACAGCCCTCTTGTCGGTATCCAGAACCCAGGAGGATGAACTCACCCCGATACATCTGCGGCGGTCCCTGCTGCAACCGGCGCTCACCATCAAGCCACTCAAACTTTTATTGCTGCGCACGACCTGACCGTCCATTGAAGGCGGAGTAACGGTGTATACCCGGCACTGGGAGTGATCTTGGACTCGACCTATCCTAGGCCACAAAGGGCTACGTGTCAGGTAAAGCCTTGGTGGAAACCGCTTAAATAAACCTCAAAACACCGAATGTAAATAGTTAACTGTTCTTTCTTTGCTGCTTGAACCCGTCCAGGGTTAACTCTTAAAGGGATCCCCTGTTTAAAGGGATCCTATGTTTTTGCACAAGTTCCTTAAAAATTTACCAAAGAACTGCAGAATCATGAACTGTTGCATGATCACAAACTGCTTGTAAATAGTTTGCACCTTCTTAAAGGTGCTCTCTACTGGGTTTACATAGGAGGCTTTTACAGAGACTGCCTCTTAACAGAAACTGCTGTTAATTATGCTGTAAAAATAACTGCTTTGCCTTACAGACTTGAAGAAAAACCCGTTGGTGCGGCAGAATTCCGGGTCAGGATTACACGTCTTGTAGCCCACCCAAGACCAACGTTCGGGGGTTTGTAACGGGTCCCTCATATTGCATCACGTCACCTTTAAACTGACTTGAATATTGATGATGTGGTTGTTTGTTTTACCTCAGATAAAGACGGGTTTCCTCTTAAAGGGAATGTTTATTTGTTGCACTTTGCTCAAGAGAAACAACGTTGCCTTAAGTAGTTAGTAATAATGTTTATACATAGCTGATAGTATGTAGTTAAGAATAGAATGTTAGATGATGTACTTTAAATATAATAGAGGTTAAATAAATTGAAGAAAAATGCAGTGAGCCCGTAGGTAGATAGATAGTCCAGCATATGAAGAGTGAGAATAAAGAAAATGTTAATTGGTACTTTAAGGTTTTATGGTAGTATGCCCTTAGTGGGTAGTTGCACTTGTTGTGTTTAACAACCGTTTTCTACTTGCACTTAATAGATAGTATACCTGTACGGGTAATAGTATTTCATAGCTAGTTAGCGCATCCATAATTGGTCAATCTACAGAAGTAAGCTGGCAATGTAAATATGTTGTTGTTTGTAACGTTCAAGTGTTCTCACCTCCCATAAAGGGAAGCATTGTTATATTAACTTGTTTTATAGCATTTCAAAATTTTGCATGTCTTTTGTTAATCTGTAATTGTTGTTTTCTTTTCCCAGTCCGGGAGTACTGGAATTAATGGGGGGGGGGGGGGGGGGGGTGCAGCGCCCCAGAGTCCTGATCGTTGCAGTAATGTCATTCTTCCACCAGGGGGAGTGATATTACATCTGATGGCAATAAAGGAGATCCTTTACACAAAGGCCAGACCTTCACAGATCTATAATGATCACCTGTCCTGTTATACCCAGTAGATAGGTGGTAATTTCTCTTCAGCAGACAACCCCTTTTAAGATTTAGGTACTACCATCTCCGACTCCGACTTCCTCATACATGGTTCATGTTTAAGTGATAAAGTTCCTGTAGTAAAATGGTATCAGGCTTTTCATCACCGTTATGATACAATAATTACCCTGTTTACTTGCCTATTTTCACTCCAGCAGTACTTGAGATGAGTCCGGGGCTGCAGGCATTCCTTCCCAGAGCCATTTTACTCTAATCTGTAGAGGAGGAATCTCACCATTGAGCATGATCATAAAGTGCAGCACAGATTCATCTCAACCAAAAGCCTAGATCCTTAGATCAGAAACACAACAGACATTTATAGGACCTTTCATAACTTTCCCAAATTCTCATGAAAAAATATTCAGCACATCCTGCATGGTACTACTGTACCCAGTTTATTATATGTTTTAGGAGACGGAATCTGTCCATTCTATACTGATACTGACTCCACAGTACAGGTTGCACCGATGCTATGTCCGTCCCTGATCTGTCCGCTTTCTGATGCTGCTAGTTGAGGCCGCTTTGCCATGATTCAGAACAGTGCTTATAATCTAAAATAGCTTGTAGGCGCTGTTCTTCTTGTCTAGGAGACCAGCTACTACTAATAGATTCCAGCGGTGGCTGGTAACCTAGGCAATGAGCAGTAATGAAATAAAATAAAATCTCTATTATTGAAAACTGAGAAGATTTTTAATAACCAGTAAATTGCAAAGCACTATTTCTATTTTACCCATTTATGATAAGACAACTCCTTTAAACTAAAACGCTGTAGAAAGTGTGAAATTTTCTATAAAATGTCAGGCTCTTGAGTGACGATGATGTCACCTATTTTTAGTAGCCCCAGATGCAGTTTTCGGTCTTTGTTCTCCATGGTAGTGGCGTCTGTTTACTGTACCTTTTTTCCTCCACCGTCTAAACATCATTGTACTCCTGTTCTCATGTAAACACTCTCTACCTCATTTCACCTCTCCGGCTGTCACAAATGTATAGGACAGGGAGCTCTGCACAGCGTTACTTGCCTCTGATGATGCTTTTTTGCCTGTGATCTAATTTAAGCACACTTTCAGTCAAAACTTGTCTTCCCTTCTACACATTTGTGGGCAAATGAAAATCCAGCAGCGTTAAAGAAAAAAAAAATCCTAAGAAAAGCTCTATAAAAGCTGATTGATAATCTATATTATGGATATAATAAATACAAATAATTCATCATTTGTAATGCAAAATATTTCCATATTAAGGTTGAGTCAGTAAGTAGTATTGAGCAGAAAATTAGATTATTGGCTTCATCCTGATAGCTTGTTGAATATGGGAAGCTGGGTCAAAATATGTCTGCGGCCATGTGATAAGGTAGATGCGTGATACTTTTGTTACATGTATTGATGAATAGTGATGAGCGAGCTTGTTTGCTAATAGAGTATCTATTCGAGTGTGCTGGAATACTATGTTCAAGTAGCCGTGGCTGCATGTCTCAACGCTGTTCAACAGCCCCACACATGTAGGGATTGACCCCTACACGTGTTGCGGCTGATATACGTGCAGCCAATATACCATAGTATTCTAGCACGCTGGTAGAGGGGATCCGCTGGCCCTAGCGGGCGGACGGTAGAGGGGATCCGCTGGCCCTAGCGGGCGGACGGACGGTAGAGGGGATCCGCTGGCCCTAGCGGGCGGACGGTAGAGGGGATCCGCTGGCCCTAGCAGGCGGACGGTAGAGGGGATCCGCTGGCCCTAGCGGGCGGACGGTAGAGGGGATCCGCTGGCCCTAGCGGGCGGACGGTAGAGGGGATCCGCTGGCCCTAGCGGGCGGACGGTAGAGGGGATCCGCTGGCCCTAGCGGGCGGACGGTAGAGGGGATCCGCTGGCCCTAGCGGGCAGACGGTAGAGGGGATCCGCTGGCCCTAGCGGGCGGACGGTAGAGGGGATCCGCTGGCCCTAGCGGGCGGACGGTAGAGGGGATCCGCTGGCCCTAGCGGGCGGACGGTAGAGGGGATCCGCTGGCCCTAGCGGGCGGACGGTAGAAGGGGAGCCGCTGGCCCTAGCGGGCGGACGGTAGAAGGGGAGCCGCTGGCCCTAGCGGGCGGACGGTAGAAAGGGAGCCGCTGGCCCTAGCGGGCGGACGGTAGAAGGGGAGCCGCTGGCCCTAGCGGGCGGACGGTAGAAGGGGAGCCGCTGGCCCTAGCGGGCGGACGGTAGAATGTATATATTCTGTATATGTATATACAGAACTCTTTGGATTTACTGTGGTCTCTTTTCCAGCTTTTGCTCTGCGCAGGATGTTCCATTTCATCCCAGCAAAGTGCTGACTGTCGCTCTAAGCAGATCAGTCGATAAGCAGAATTTTAATAATTAACATTCGATTTTTTGGTAATCTTGAAATGTATTTTGGAAAACCGGCATAATGTTAGTGTGAAACAAGGGGAAGACACTTCAAAGATTTCTCTTGTACAGCGAGTACTCTTCAAAGTTTACTTTTTGGAAGACATTCTTTAAATATTTATAGCGGACATCAAGCGTTTCCTGCAGAATGAACTCTATGTATTCATGAAAGCCACTGGATGAGCCAATAAATTCTGAGATCATTGATATTTGAAGAGGAAGTTGACTCTTTCAGATTCATATTCCACCTCACTAGGTTATAGATTTTCCATGTGAATAAAATATGTAATAACATCAGAGAAGCATGGTCCAGTCCTGGGTCATCAGGACCTACGCTACTTGGTGTAGAAGTATTTTTTGTGACCTAAAAGAGCACTATAGATGTAAGAGATACTTAGCTATACCTTGTGCATGATATTTCGCTCCATGGTGCCCTTGAATCTCTTCCTCAGGCTATCCACTATCTCTTTTTCTTTTTATATATGCTTTATAAAAAAAAAAAAAAAAAATTAATGTTTCCTTAAAGGGAACCTGTCACCCCATTTTTTGAAGATGAGCTAAAAATAGCGGTAAATAGGGGCAGAGCTGGGCGTTACATTAGTGTCTTTGTGTGCCTTTATTACCCACCTATGCTGCCGAAATACCTTTGTAAAGTCGCCGTTTTCTGCTGTCACTCACGCTGGTCTGGTCCTATGGGCGTGGTGACAGCGCTGTTTCTCCCCCAGAATCCTGCTCATCATTAGTGGTGTTCGCATGTCCAAAAGGCGAATCTACTGCCCAGGTGATGAAAAACAGCGCAATCTACGCTATTCAGCCGTATACCGGTGGGCGCGGCCATCTTTCCTGTGGCCGCGCGTGCGCAGATGGAGCGCTCTGCTGCCCAGGGATTCAGGAAAATGGCCGCGCAGATGGAGATCGCGGCGGCCGCGCCCACCGGTAAACGGCTGAATAGCGCAGATCGCGCTGTTTTTCATCACCTGGGCAGTGGATTAGCCTTTTGGACATGCGCACACCACTACGCCACCAACGTAATGATGAGCAGGATTCTGGGGGAGAAACAGCGCTGTCACCACGCCCATAGGACCAGACCAGCGTGAGTGACAGCAGAAAACGGCGACTTTACAAAGGTATTTCGGCAGCATAGGTGGGTAATAAAGGCACACAAAGACACTAATGTAACGCCCAGCTCTGCCCCTATTTAACGCTATTTTTAGCTCATCTTCAAAAAACGGGGTGACAGGTTCCCTTTAAGTTACGAATATGTGATCCCTTCTATCATTGTGTGGCTCACACAAGTCCCTATATGATTCATCCACGAGCATTTCCATAGAATGGAGTTAGCAGGGACTCCAAAACAGGAAATTAGGAGGGTGCTATCTTCTCAGTTTTGGAGATGAACAGCCTAATTGTCCAATGAATTGGTCATCCCTCACTTTTATAACTTCAGGTTAAACTTTTTTTTCCAGTTTCTAAAGTTTGTCTTGCGACAAATAGTGACTTGAATATAATTTACATTGTATTGAAAAAGGTATTCTCAAGTTTGGAGGTTCTCGTTCGCTGGAGGTCCAACCGCAGGGACCTTCACTGATCACAAGATTCGTTGTATTCAGTCTTGCGGGAGTGTCGAAGACCAACTCTCACCTATGTCCGGTGGTCCCATTAAGAATGAATAGAGCGGCTGTGTGAGTGATCGGCCACCGCTCTTCAGAGCCCAAGTTCTCCGGGTTGGAGGAGGTCACTGCAGTTGGACCTCATCTAACAGGAACTTACCAACTATTGATAGATACGGGATAACTTTGAAACTTGAGAATACCCCTTTAATATTATTTTGACGTTTCTACCAACTTCCCTTAACATTGCCTCCTGATTGTGACTCCACGGTCCCTTAGGCTATGTGCACACGTTCAGGATTTCTTGCAGAAAATTCCTGAGAAAAACCTGAAATTTTCTGCAAGAAATCTGCATGCGTTTTTGACGCCTTTTTGGTGCGTTTTTTTCCGGACTTTTCCCAATGCATTTTATAGTGGGAAATCCGCAAAAAAACCCCCACAAAATTAATGAACATGCTGCGTTTTTTACCGCAATATGTTTTTTTTTTTTTCGCGGAAAAAAACGCATCATGTGCACAAAAATTGCAGAATTCGTTCTAAATGATGGGATGCATATTGTATGCTTTTTTTTGCGGTTTTATAGCGTTTTTATCGCGAAAAAACGCGAATAATCAGCAACGTGTGCACACAGCCTTAGAGATCCGCTAGTCTGTGCTATGCAGTCTACCGGTAGATCGCCATCTCGTAACTGGTCACCACCGCATTTGTATGTCACATGCTCAAGAGTGTCCCTCTTGCTGTTAGGCTACGTTCACATTTGCGGCCAGCGCCGCAGCGTCGGGCGCCGCAGCGGCGCCGCATGCGTCATGCGCCCCTATATTTAACATGGGGGCGCATGGACATGCGGCGCACTTGCGTTTTGCGTCGCTGCGGCGCCCGCGTCGGGGCGCAGAGGACGCAGCAAGTTGCATTTTTGCTGCGTCCAAATTCAATGAAAAAAACGACGCATGCGGCGCAAAACGCAGCGTTGTGCATGCGTTTTGCTGCGTTTTTGTTTGCGTTGTGCGCTGCGGCGCCGACGCTGCGGCGCACAACGCAAATGTGAACGTAGCCTTAATCTGTTTTCAGCAGACACAAGGTAACTGTTTTGTACTAATCTTACTATTTTTATGAAACAGGGATCACAGATGGGTCAAGGGCTCTGGAGAGTTGCAAGAAACCAGCAATTTCAGCAAGGATACATAGATCACAGCTTCTTGTCCGCAGAACATGACAGCAATATGAACCATCGGAGACACACACAGGGGGGCATAGATCTCTACCATCTGCTGAAAGCTAGAAAAGCAAAGGATGAACAAGGGTTTATTAATCTTGAAATGCTGCCACCTGAATTAAGCCTTACTATATTATCCTATCTCAATGCAACTGACCTGTGCCTGGCATCCTGTGTATGGCAAGACCTGGCTAATGACGAGCTGCTTTGGCAAGGGTAAGTCACAGTGGCAGATGCATGGCTGATAACCGAGACTACACTCCTTTCCTTAATAGGTTAAAAATGGACAGGTGAAAAAATCCAGTCCACTCTTTTGGCATAAATCGGGCACTTTATGCCCTATGGCCACGTTCATTGTACACGTCAGAAACATTTCCTGACGCATGCACCACTGGTGGGGAAATGAGGTGTGACTATAGGCTTTTGGATGACCTAAGGGCATCGTAAATAATCCAGAGTACGATGATCTGATGAACGCTGATATGATGATGAATGCTTGTCAAATTGCGAGAGTAATGAATGCAGGAAAGTGCAGGAAAGTGTCCGCAGAGCCGGAACGCAAACCTATTAGGGCTTGTTCACACGCTGCATTTGTGCCGCTATTTTTCTTTTTTTGCTCCATTTTACAGTACCAGCAAAGTGAGTGGGTTTTTTCTGAAATCACATGCACGTGCTGCTTATTTTTTTTTCCTTGCAGACTTCAACCATCAGCGCCTTTTAGCCAAAGCGCGTATTTTACACAGTAAATCCTCAATGTGTGCACATAGCCTTAATTTCCTCCGCACGGTGACTGGATACATCTGAATTACTGACGCGCGATCAGATAAGCACGTTTAGCGATTTTTCTCATGTACAAAATGCCTCCATGTAATGGTGGAAGACTGCCAGGTCTTAATGCAAAAATACTTGATCCAGCAATTAATGTTTTCTCCGAAGTCTGCAGCCTTTTGTTTCATATTGATGGCATGTTTAGTTTTTCCTTCCATTTCCTTCTATTTTCTGATAAAATAAGCTAGTTCAGTGGAAACGCTAATGACCCACAAATATGACCGTGCGCTGTGTAGACGGCATGATCTTCCAGAGAATTGCCTTCCATGTGTACTCCCCAGCCCTTGTAGGTCAATGACCTTGGTTTATGTAGTGCTGTCTATGATTACTTTACTGCTGCATTAACCTTGGCTTGGAAACCCCGCCGCAGAGATATAGTCTTAAGTGAACTTCGCTCCAGCCTTGCAAGTGATTGAATTGTACTTAGGAAATCTTAAGAAGTCCTCACATTCCCATACCCGTGCATCGGCCAGAACAGACCACAACAATCATTTCTGAATGTACACACGTGGTTAAAATTGTTGGTACCCCTCGTTTAATGACAGAAAAACTCACAATGGTCACAGAAATAACTTGAATATGACAAAAGTAATAAGAAATCAAAAATGTATGAAAATGAACAAATGAACAAATGAAAGTCAGACATTGCTTTTCAACCATGCTTCCATAGAATTAAAAAAAATAAAACTCATGAAATAGGCCTGGACAGAAATGATGGTACCCTTAACTTAATATTTTGTTGCACAACCTTTTGAGGCAATCAATGCAATCAAACGATTCCTGTAGCTGTCAATGAGACTTCTGCACCTCTCGTAATTAACCAGAAACATAACTACAGACAGCATGATAACGGCAATTCGCCATCAATTAATGGATGAAGACAGATAGTTGTTAGTATGCTGAAACAAAATAGAAAGGACTAATATACCGGACTGATCGCTGAAACAACTAAAGCAAAAGATGGGTCACGACCTACAAGTCCATCTGAAATAATATAAAATATAACCTTTATTTAACATAGACATAACAGAAAACAGGTAAGGTAAAGTGCCACATGGTGTACACAGATACCGCACAGACGTGTGGGCATACCAAGGCCGCACGGAGCCAGGGAGGAGAAACACCCGCAGCTACCAGTTTATCACACTCCCTATTAAGAGAAATACATATAGATGGCAAAGAAATGTATATATATGCTTACTACAATAGGGACATACAATGCACAGTGCAAAATTTAGTATAAAGTCAATGTCCCACATGTAGTATACCAAAAAATGGCAAAGTCCAAAAATGTAGAGAAAAGTAAACAGCTGTTAATTACCTCCTTAATAGCATGCAGGGTGTAAAACTCCCAGGATCCGTGCGCCCACCCCGACGCGTGTTTCGGTAACCCACCTTCTTCAGGGGGCATAGTAAGTAGATGCCGAAAGCACAGTTTTATAGTACTGCGTACCGGAAGTCACCCGGCACAACCTGGAAGTATACATACGTGGCCATAGAAACCAATAGTGATTACCCCTCAAGCACCGCGTTAGAAAGATAACAAACTACATAAGCGGTGCGCCCCGAAAAAACTCAGCGCACACGCCAGCCAACGGAAAATCACAGGGCCCTGTGACATCAGATGGTGGACTCACAGCTGGCTCAGACACCGAGCCAAGCGGGGACAAAGGTGCGCATGCGCACTAAATACTAAATTCGAAAACACCATATTAGAAAAGGGGAATCAGAATGGGCAACTGAGGTATGTAAAAACGTAAAAAAGAAACAAAAATACATAACCAATATACGGGTGCTGCACGTAGTTAGATCCTGGTTGAAAAGTCAGTCAATATATAGTTGATTCCTTCAAATGGCTGGAGGGGCAGTGAACGGCATAATCCAATTACTCCATCTTGAAGGAGACCACAGCTTTGCACGTATAGTCCAATATCCTGTTAAACATGTGATCCTACTTGTGGCCTCCATGACATCTCAGTTTGAAGATCATCCAGGCAGATACGTCTGATAATTCGGAGAAATATATGTATGTGCCAGATACCAATCATAAGCCACATCAAACAGCCAGCTGGATCATAACAGGAACGAACGTATCCGTATGTACACATCCAGAAACAGCAGAGTGAAAAAGAAACAAATAAAACCGAACCTACAACACAGAAAATATATAATAAATATAAAGAACCACAACAAAAAATAAAAATTAAGAACAACACCGCCTGTTACGGAATCAGAAAATATATACAAAATATACAGCGGGTGGTGATCACAAAAAAGGTGAGAAGCTTAAATTTTCCTTAAGGCCCTGTGGATAAACTGTGCCCAGGGTCCAAATCCATCGAGACTCTAAGGCTATGTGCACACTTTGCGGGTGACCTCTGCGGGTTCTCCCGCAGCGGATTTGATAAATCTGCAGGGCAAAACCGCTGCGGTTATCCCTGCAGATTTATCGCGGTTTGTTCCGCGGTTTCCCCCTATACTATTGATGCTGCATATGCAGCAATATGCAGCATCAATAGTAATGTTAAAATAAAAAAAAAAGTTTATATACTCACCCTCTGACGTCCCGATCTCCTCGGCGCTGCACCTGGCGGTCCGGTTCTAAAGATGATATGCGAGAAGGACCCTTCGTGACGTCACGGTCATGTGACCGCGACGTCACCGCAGGTCCTGTTCGCACAGCAACTCTGACCGGCCGGCCGCGTGCAGCGCTGAGAGGTGAGTATAACATGATTTTTTATTTTAATTCTTTTTTTACACACAAATATGGTTCCCAGGGCCTGGAGGAGAGTCTCCTCTCCTCCACCCCGGGTACCACCCGCACATTATCCGCTTACTTCCCGCAACGTGGGCACAGCCCCATGCGGGAAGTAAGCGGTTCAATGCATTCCTATGGGTGCAGAATCGCAGCGATTCTGCACAAAGAAGTGACATGCTGCGAAATGTAAACCGCTGCGTTTCTGCATGTGCACAGCGGTTTGCGGTTTCCATAGGTTTACATGTAAATGTAAACGCAATGGAAACTGCAGCGGACCCGCAGCGGCAAAATCGCGGCGGTTCCGCGGTAAAAACCGCAAAGTGTGAACATGGCCTAACAGTGCCAAACGTTGAGAGATTTTCCCCCCGCGAATACCCAAATCAATAGTGTCGATACCCCTCATGCGACAGGTATGTTGGCCCACTCCTCAAGAGCAAACTGCTTCAGTTGTCTCGTATTTGAAGGCTGCCTTTTCCAGACGACATGTTTCAGCTCTTTCCAAAGATGCTCAATAGGATTTAGGTCAGGGCTCATAGAAGGCCACTTCAGAATAGTCCAATGTTTTCCTCTTAGCCATTCTTGGGTGTTTTTAGCTGTGTGTTTTGGGTCATTATCCTGTTGCAAGACCCATGATCTGTGACTGAGACCAAGCTTTCTGACACTGGGCAGCACATTTCTCTCTAGAATCCCTTGATAGTCTTGAGATTTCATTGTACCCTGCACAGATTCTAGACACCCTGTGCCAGATGTCGCAAAGCAGCTCAAGAACATAACAAAGCCGCCTCCATGTTTCACCATAGGGACAGTGTTATTTTCTTAATATGCTTCATTTTTCCGTCTGTGACATAGAGCTGATGTGCCTTGCCAAAAAGTTCCATTTTTGTCTCATCTGTCCATAGGGCATTCTCCCAGAAGCTTTGTGGCTTGTCAACATGTAGTTTGACAAATTCCAATTTGGCTATTTTATGATTTTTTTTTTTTTCCAACAATGGTGTTCTCCTTGGTCGTCTCCCATGAAGTCCGCTTTGGCTCATACAACGACGGATGGTGCTATCTGACACTGATGTTCCGTGAGCTTGAAGTTCACTTTTAATCTGTTTAGAAGTTTCTCTGGGATCTTTTGTTACCATTCATGTTATCCGTCGCTTTGATTTGTCATCAATTTTCCTCCTGCAGCCACATCCAGGGAGGTTGGCTACAGTCCCATGGATCTTAAATTTCTGAATATGTGCAACTGTAGTCACAGGAACATCAAGCTGCTTAGAGATGGTCTTATAGCTTTTACCTTTAGCATGTTTGCCTATAATTTTCTTTCTAATCTCCTGAGACAACTCTTTCCTTCGTTTCCTCTGGTCCATGCTGAGTGTGATACACACCATGTCACCAAACAGCACAGTGAGTATCTGTAGCCCTATATACAGGCCCACTCACTGATTCCAAGATTGTAGACACCTGTGATGCTAGATAGTGGACGCACCGTGATTTAACATGTCCCTTTTGTCACATTTATTGGCAATTAATTAAAATTCTGTGGAAGCATGGTTGAAAAGCAATGTCTAACTTTCATTTGTTCATTTTTTATAGATCTTTTATTTATTATTATTTTGGTCAGATTCAAGTTATTTCTGTGACCATTGTGGGTTTTTCTGTCATTAAACGAGGGGTACCAACAATTTTGACAGTGTACAACTTTTTTTCCCTATGTGCCCAGTATTATTGGAACTGTATGTAGCGGGATGTGATATCAGGTTTTTGTCGATTTCCAGTTATGCCCACTGTCCAGCCATTTAGTCACTTTGGATATGATCTTAGGACCCGGCTGTTATCCCGACCTTTGGTAACAATATTAAAGAAGAACTCTGCACCCGTACTTGAGGTCCTGTAGTGCTTTTTTTAATTGAAACCCAATATCGAAAAAAAAAATTCTGTCTTCTATCTGACCTATCTCAGATGTAAGGATTTCTGGCATGCATGTGAAGAGAGGGTAGATAAGTGCTGTGCTACAGTATTGGTGAGTAGATTTCTACAATCTCTCCGCATTCTCTATCCCAGTAATCCATATACCTGACATGAGATTCCAAACCTCACAGACCCTTTTGGATTTAATAGAACAGCGCTCCAGCATCTGAAGAGCGGACTGCTGAGGTCTTCTTTAATATTGTATGGAATGGCCCTACACTTGTATCTGAACCTCACGGATGTAACATAAACCTGAAAGCCATGCTGGTGCCAGTATCTAGATGTCGGCACAATCTTGATTGAATTAGGCAGTGTCTGCCCATTAGTATTATTTATTTATATAGCACCATTGATTCCATGCCCATCTGCTGCCCATCCATGTCATCCTGATGCAGCAGCTAGAAGAAGCGCCAAGGGGAACATAATTTTTTTTAAATCAGTTTAAAATGACCTACTAATGTTTTAATTAAAAGAATTGTGTAAAAGTGGATAAGTAGCTGGGGGTCACACCAGCACTTCTGCTTGGCTGACTGTTCGGCTCAGTGGCATCGTTGCGCAGCTGGCCCAAACTGCACTCTCCCATGCTGTAGGCAGAGGTTTCTTTGCTCTGCGGCATCAGAGGAGCACAGGGACACTGAAGCTGGTGGGATCCAGTGACTCAGTGGAGCGCAGGGACACTGAAGCTGGTGGGATCCAGTGAATCAGAGCAGTACAGGGACACTGAAGCTGGTGGGATCCAGTAAATCAGAGGAGCGCAGGGACGCTGAAGCTGGTGGGATCCAGTAAATCAGAGGAGCGCAAGGACGATGAAGCTGGTGGGATCCAGTAAATCAGCGGAGCGCAAGGCCGCTGAAGCTGGTGGGATCCAGTAAATCAGAGGAGCGCAAGGACGCTGAAGCTGGTGGGATCCAATAAATCAGAGGAGCGCAGGGACGCTGAAGCTGGTGGGATCCAGTGAATCATAGAAGCGCAGGGACCCTGAAGCTGGCCTGAGCCATTGAATCAGAGGAGCACAGGGACACTGAAGCTGGTGGGATCCAGTAAATCAGAGGAGCGCAGGGACACTGAAGCTGGTGGGATCCAGTAAATCAGAGGAGCGCAGGGACACTGAAGCTGGTGGGATCCAGTAAATCAGAGGAGCGCAGGGACACAGAAACTGGTCTGATCCACTGAATCAGAGGAGCGTAGGGATATTGAATCAGGAGTGCAGTTATACTAAAGCTGGTTGGATCCAGTGATTTAGAGGTGAGGAAGGGACACAGAAGCTGGTCTCATCCAGTGGTTCAGAGTTGCGCAGGGGTGATGAAGCTGGTCTCATCCAGTGAATCAGAGGTGCGCAGGGACACAGAAGCTGGTCTCATCCAGTGAATCAGAGGAGCGTAGGGATATTGAATCAGGAATGCAGGGATACTGAAGCTGGTCTCATCCAGTAATTCAGAGGTGCGCAGGGACGCTGAAGCTGGTCTCATCCAGTGATTCAGAGGTGCGCAGGGACGCTGAAGCTGGTCTCATCCAGTGATTCAGAGGTGCGCAGGGACGCTGAAGCTGGTCTCATCCAGTGATTCAGAGGTGCGCAGGGACACTGAAGCTGGTCTCATCCAGTGATTCAGAGGTGCGCAGGGACGCTGAAGCTGGTCTCATCCAGTGATTCAGAGGTGCGCAGGGACGCTGAAGCTGGTCTCTTCCAGTGATTCAGAGGTGCGCAGGGGCGATGAAGCTGGTCTCATCCAGTGATTCAGAGGAGCGTAGGGATATTGAATCAGAAGTGCAGGGATACTGAAGCTGGTCTCATCCAGTAATTCAGAGGTGCTCAGGGATGATGAAGCTGGTCTCATCCAGTGATTCAGAGATACGCAGGGACGATGAAGCTGGTCTCATCCAGTAATTCAGAGGTGCTCAGGGATGATGAAGCTGGTCTCATCCAGTGGTTCAGAGGTGCGCAGGGATGATGAAGGTGGTCTCATCCAGTAATTCAGAGGTACGCAGGGACGATGAAGCTGGTCTCATCCACTGGTTCAGAGGTGCGCAGGGGCGATGAAGCTGGTCTCATCCAGTGATTCAGAAGTGCGCAGGGGCGATGAAGCTGGTCTCATCCAGTGATTCAGAGGAGCGCAGGGATGATGAAACTGGTCTCATCCAGTGGTTCAGAGGTGCGAAGGGGCGATGAAGCTGGTCTCATCCAGGGGAGCAGAGGTGCGCATGGACACAGAAGCTGGTCTCATCCAGTGAATCAGAGGAGCCTAGGGATATTGAATCAGGAGTGCAGGGACACTGAAGCTAGTTGGATCCAGTGAATCAGATTTGCACGGGGGCAATGAAGCTGGTCTCATCCAGTGATTCAGAGGAGCGCAGGGATACTGAAGCTGGTCTGATCCATTGAATTAGAGGAGTGCCAGGACGCTGAAGCTGGTCAGATCCAGTGAATCAGCTGGCTTAAAAGTAGTTATTAAAAGCTCTAAATTAACAAGATCATAAGTGCTAGTCAGCGAGCAGTAAAAAAAAAAAAATAAATGACTCCATTCTTGAACAGAGAGGATTTTTAACAACAAGTAAATTGCGAAGTTGCTTACCTTTACTAGCATTTTGCAAATTTTAACTTTTTCAATATCCCCTTTTAAGAGTACCCCAAAATCAGTGTAATCTTTAAGTCCCTGTTTATACAGTATGTTCAATGGCATTGAGGACATTTCTTCCCTATGCTCCGTACCCACATGATACCACACATATTTTATGTTCTATTTTATGGATTTCTGTTCACATAGGAGTTTATAGCTAATAGACTGAATTGATGTAATGAACAACAGATAAACGCATACAATTGGGTGAGTGCCGCATAATATTAACAAATTCCTACTAGTGTAGTGAGTAACAGGCATACACACCCAGAGAACAGGACAAGTCCGGACCCACCAAAAATCAATATTATCACCACAGACTGAATAGTGGAAAAAAGTCCATAAGTATTACAAATTATTGCACAATAGAAAAATCTTTATTGTTTAAAAACACATATAAAGGCAAAAGACAGGGGCACAACTGGAATAAGCGGTGACACAAACCACATCACTGGTAAGGAACCACACATGTTAGGGACGTATCATATCATAAGCGCAAGTGCGCAGCATAAACTGTATAGTGACTGCGATGGACACATATCGATATAACATACCTAGTGATCTGTAGATCAAACACGTGTGGACCTCCACCCTCCCCTACGCGCGTTTCGGAAGCGCTCAGCTTCCTTCCTCAGGGGGCGCCCCCTGAGGAAGGAAGCTGAGCGCTTCCGAAACGCGCGTAGGGGAGGGTGGAGGTCCACACGTGTTTGATCTACAGATCACTAGGTATGTTATATCGATATGTGTCCATCGCAGTCACTATACAGTTTATGCTGCGCACTTGCGCTTATGATATGATACGTCCCTAACATGTGTGGTTCCTTACCAGTGATGTGGTTTGTGTCACCGCTTATTCCAGTTGTGCCCCTGTCTTTTGCCTTTATATGTGTTTTTAAACAATAAAGATTTTTCTATTGTGCAATAATTTGTAATACTTATGGACTTTTTTCCACTATTCAGTCTGAATTGATGTAATAAGGGATTTGGTTTTCTTCTAAAGTGTGATTTAGTCCATATTCCAAAGGCTTAGAAGCCAGCACATGCATGGGCAGTATCTTCAGTGCCTTTAAACGTGTCTTCTATTACTTCTGTGATAATTGCCTGCCACTGATTTCATGGAAACTGAGCTCCATGGATCCTCTAGAGAGTTTTGTGGTTCACAGCTATTTGGGAACAGAGGTAGGAGCGTAGGTAAGAACAGTGGGAAACTGTACTCTAAAAATACCCACAATGTCTGAGATCTGTACGTCTAAGGTCAATTATGTTGAGCTAAAAAACCCGACCGTTGAAGTGCTCACTATGATTTTAGCCCACTACTCCTATTACTTGAAGTGATTGATGTGAAACATGAATGATTGGATTCAGATGTGGCTTAAATACCACAATATATGGAGGATTTATTTGCAAGAATTCAAGAAATGCCTGTGTGTGAAGGATACTGCGTTATTCTACAGAAGCTCCGAAGGCAAATGACTTGACTAACAAATGATTTCATGATTATCTGCCCAAAGAAAACCGTCCCATTGTGTGGTGTAACAAGATTCAAAATAAGTCACAATCTTCCTTTCCTATTGTATTTCATACAAAAAAATATATAACTACCCCAAAAGTGTATGAAGATTGAACTAAGGAGAATGTCTGAGTCTGTCATACAGTTTCAAGGAAATGGAAGGGAACCTTGGATTAACTTGTAGTTTTGTATTACAGTAATTGCTAATAAAATGTGCTCATATTAAAGGGGATTTCCCACAAACAAAAGTTGATTTTAATCAATAAATCTTTTTAAGAATAATAATTTCCACAATTGAATGTTTAAATATAATGTTCCGTGCTGGGATCTACTATATAATTGTCTAAGGGTCACTTCCGTCTTTCTGTCTGTCTGTCACGGATATTCATTGGTCGCGGCCTCTGTCTGTCATTGAAATCCAAGTCGCTGATTGGTCGCGGCAGAACGGCCACGACCAATCAGCGACGGGCACAGTTCGGCGGCAAAATGGCCCTCCTTCCTCCCCGCAGTCAGTGCCCGCTCCATAATCCCCTCCACTCAGCGCTCACACAGGGTTAATAGCAGCGGTAACGGACCGCGTTATGCCGCGGGTAATGCACTCCTTTATCGCTGCTATTAACCCTGTGTGACCAACTTTTTACTATTGATGCTGCCTATGCGACCTCAATAGTTAAAAGATCTAATGTTAAAAATAATTTTAAAAAAATAAAAAATCGTTATATACTCACCGTCCGTCGGCCCCCCCGGATCAGGAACAGGCCTTTCCCGCTCCTCGCGACGCTCCGGTGACCGCTTCATGCATTGCGGTCTCGCGAGATGATGACGTAGCAGTCTCGCGAGACCGCTACGTCATCATCTCGCAAGACCGCAATGCACTCTTGGGACCGGAGCGCGCGAGGAGCGTCGGTACCCGCTTCGCCTGGATCTGGCGCCAACGGAAGGTGAGTATATAACTATTTTTTATTTTAATTCTTTTTTTTTTTTTTAACAGGGATATGATGCCTACATTGCTATATACTACGTGGGCTGTGCAATATACTGCGTGGGCTGTGCAATGTACTACGTGGGCTGTGCAATGTACTACGTGGGCTGTGCAATGTACTGCGTGGGCTGTGCTATATACTGCGTGGGCTGTGCTATATACTGCGTGGGCTGTGCTATATACTGCGTGGGCTGTGCTATATACTACGTGGGCTGTGCTATACTACGTGGGCTGTGCTATATGCTACGTGGGCTGTGTTATATGCTACGTGGGCTGTGTTATATGCTACGTGGGCTGTGCTATATACTACGTGGGCTGTGCTATATACTACGTGGGCTGTGCTATATACTACGTGGGCTGTGCTATATACTACGTGGGCTGTGCTATATACTACGTGGGCTGTGTTATATGCTACGTGGGCTGTTATACACTCCGTGGGCTGTGCTATGTACTCCGTGGACTGTGCTATGTACTCCGTGGGCTGTGCTATGTACTCCGTGGGCTGTGCTATGTACTCCGTGGGCTGTGCTATGTACTCCGTGGCTGTGCTATGTACTCCGTGGCTGTGCTATATACTACGTGGGTGTGCTATATACTATGTGGCTGTGCTATTTACTACGTGGGCTGTTATACACTACATGGCCGGCCGTGAACAATCAGCGACAGGCGCAGTCCTGTGTATTCAATGTATTATTCTAAAATGTTCATAAATAAACTACATACATATTCTAGAATACCCGATGCGTTAGAATCGGGCTACCATCTAGTAATCTTATAAATGTGTCCCTGCTGTGTACTGTGTAATGGCTGTGTCTGACCGTGCAGGGACATGGTCTGATCATACCACATCTCCTGAGCAGGGGAGGACACAGTAGAGTATACAGACATTACAGGACAGGATCACAAATGATTCTTTCCTTTAAGTAAAACATTGTTTAACCTCTTAACGACCGCTGATATGCGGCAATTAAGTGTGCTTAAACCACAGCGCCGTTTAATTAACGACGCTGTGGAAAAAGTGTACAGCGCCCCCCAGAGTTGGATTTTCTGCCAGGGGTAGCCGAGACCCCAGAGAATCAACCCCTGTTTTGCGATTGCTGTTTTTAACTGTATAACCGGCGACCACAAAAAAAAAGTCCGATGTGCTGTTTAATTTCTCTCTCCTGTGATGTGATCGCACATCTGAGGAGAGAGAAATAGGTTCTCCGATTTCCCCCCCCCCCCCCCCCCCCCCCAGTACCTCCTGGTGCTTCTCGACCTTCCTGCTTCCCCCCCCAAGGGCGCCACCTTCTTCTCCCGGGAAAAAAATGGCGGGCACATGGGCAGGGCACCCATCGAGATCGGCCGGCACCTGGCAGGTCTCGGGGTTTCGGCTTCCGGGGGTAGCCGAGACACAAAAAAAACATGATTCGAGTCGGGTGTTTACCAACCCCGGTTTTGTGATTGCTGTTATTAACCGGTGACCGCAAAAAAAAAAAAAGTCCGATGTGCCATTTAATTTCTCTCCTTTGATGTGATCGCACATCAGGGGAGAGAAAAATAGGGTCCCCGATCCCCTCCTGGTGCTCCTCTGCCCTCCTGCTTCCCCCCCCCATGGGCGCCACCATCTTTTTCCAGGAAGAAAATGGCATGCGCAGTGCTCCTGCTGAGATCTGCCACCCGGCAACAATAGGAAGATTTTTCCTATTGGTTCATTTTCGTCACTGTGATAGACCCTATCACAGTGATCAAAATAAAAAAATAGTAAATAAACCCCCTTTTTATCACCCCCTTAGTTAAGGGAAAAAAAAAAAGTATTTATTTCCATTTTCCAATTAGGGTTACAGTTGGGCTAAAGTTAGGGTTAGGGTTGGGATTAGGGTTTAGATTAGGGTTAGAGTTGTGATTAGGATTATGGTTAGGGTTGGGATTAGGGTTGGAGTTAGATTTGGGGGTTTTCCACTTTTTAGACATGGCTCCACCATTGATTCCAGCCAATTTTGCGTTCAAAAAGTCAAATTGTGCTTCCTCCCTTCCGAGCTCTGCCATGTGCCCAAACAGTGGTTTACCCCCACATATGGGGCATCAGTGTACTCAGGACAAAGTGGACAACAACTTTTGGGGTCCAGTTTCTCCTGTTGCCCTTGGGAAAAAAAAAATTGAGGGGCGAAAAGATCATTTTTGTGGAAATAGGATTTTTTTATTTTCACGACTCTGTTATAAACTTCTGTGAAGCACTTGGGGGTTCAAAGTGCTCACCACACATCTAGATAAGTTCCTTAAGGGGTCTAGTTTCCAAAATTGTGTCACTTGTTTGGGGTTTCCACTGGTTAGGCACATCAGGGGCTCTGCAAACGTGACATGGCGTCCGATCTCAATTCCAGCCAATTCTGCATTGAAAAAGTCAAACGGCGCTCCTTCGCTTCCAAGCTCTGCCATGCGCCCAAACAGTGGTTTACCCCCACTTATGGGGTATCTGCGCATTTAGGAGAAATTGCACAACAAATTTTGTGGTTCATTTTCTCTTTTTACACTTGTGAAAATAAAAAAAAAAAAATTAATAGTTCTGAAGTAAAATGTTTGTCAAAAAAAATTAAATGTTAATTTTTTCCTTATACATTGCTTCAGTTCCTGTGAAGCATGTAAAGGGTTTTGAGCATCTTGAGGGATGTAGTTTTTAGAATGGTGTCACTTTTGGGTATTTTCTGTTATATTGATCCCTCAAAGTGACTTTAAATGTGAGATGGTCCTTAAACAAAAAATAAAATGGTTTTGTAAATTTTGTTGTAAAAAGGAGAAATCGCTGGTCAACTTTTAACCCTTATAACTTCCTAGCAAAAAAAAAAAAAAAATTGTTTCCAAAGTTGTGCTGATGTAAAGTAGACATGTGGGAAATGTTATTTATTAACTATTTTGTGTAACATATCTATGATTTAAGGGCATAAAAATTCAAATTTTGAAAATTGCTAAATTTTTAACATTTTCGCCATATTTCCATTTTTTTCATAAATAAACGCAAGTAATATCGAAGAAATTTTACCACTAACATGAAGTACAATATATCATGAAAAAATATTCTGAGAATCAGCGAGATCCATTAAAGCTTTCCAGAGTTATAACCTCATAAAGTGACAGTGGTCAGAATTGTAAAAATTGGCCCGGTCATTAAGCTGCAAATTGGCTCCATCACTAAGGGGTTAAAAAAGGCAGGGAAATGTTTTACCTCACAAAAAGAATCAGCCACGATCCTCTTCTGTAATGTCTGTATATTCTCTTTTGCTTCCTCCCGTACCCAGTAGATGTGGTATGATCAGACCATGTTCCTGCACGGTCAGACACAGCCATTACACAGGACACAGCAGGGGAACAAGAACATTTAAACACATCCTGTTGTGGAAATTATTATTATTCCAAAATCTATTGATTAAAATGAACTTTGTTTTTGGGAAAACCCCTTTAATAATTCACTTTGTCTGCCTTAAAGAGAATCTCTCAGTTGGATCACCCCTCCTAAGCCATCTATATGAGCATATTGGTCATAGGAAGCTGAATAAAATGATACTTTGATATCTGGGATCTGACATCTTATCCCAGAGAAATTCATGATTTTGTTATAAAGTCACACAATGGAAATAACCGTGTGTAACAAAATGTGTAATTGCAATCATTTTCAGGGATAAATACTTCATTTCATGGAACAATTACAAAGGTGCCAACACTTTCAGCTGTGACTTCATATAAATGACCTCTATCAGTCTACGGGGCGGATATTGCCTGGAAGACTACTCTGCCTCCAGAGCTTATTTTACTTGAAGGGGGAGTTACCAGTGTGAGCCAAGTAACCAACACAGAACAGGAGAAATTAAATTTTGTCTTCTTGCAAACACATTGTATTTGCAGCTCTCTGAGCTCTGCTGTTTTGCAGCAATATTACAATCCTATCTACCTGTGAGATTGAAGATGAGAAGAACCTGCAGATGTGTCAGATATAATGACACACAGCCCTGCAGTGAGATCAGGAGAGCAGAGAGCGGCCATTAGGGTATGTTTCCATAAGGCACCATCCTCCCCAGAGCCTGCAACAGATCATTTACATAAAGTGATAAAAGATGATTTATTAACAAGGCATTTGATATGAGACCTACAGGCAGTACTTTTTTCATCAGTCTATAACCTGCATGGCCATATTAATAGTTTACATAAGTCAAATGTGGTGACAGGTTGCCTTTAAAAAAGCACTCCAGCAACTTTTTGCACATATAGGCCCACATTTATGAAAAATGGTGTGCCAATTCTTTAGTGTACTCGCTTCAACTACGTCACTAATGATCAAGTGTTACACCTTGGTGATGCATTTGGCACCATCCACACCAAGGCTGCTCTTTCAGTAAGGTAGTACAATTCTCAATATTAGTGTAAAGAAATTTGACACATTAGCCTCTAACTTCTTTTCTGTCTAAAAAATCTCAACTAAAAAACTTTTCTGCATGTTGGAGGATGGTTACAATATAAATATATTCCTTGCTTTAAAAAACAAACAGAAAAATGCTATGATTTGTCTACTGTCTTTGCTTGCAACAGAAATCCAAGAGACTGCGGAGCACTGCGCTGCTGAACAAAGAAAGTTAGAAAACTCCTTAAAAAAAATCAGGTTCTTTAAAATAAAAATAAAAACTTCAAAAGAAGCAAAGCAAAAAAAATTCAGAAAGCTATTGCGCTAAATAAATTATTGCAGAAAATAATATATCCTTGCGGTTTACCATTATGCTTGGCAAGTATTCTTTATATACAGTATATTCCTGTATCATACTTTTTTTTGTGCTTGGAGCCTCAGAAGATAACTATAAAATGTTTTTTAGACATGCTTGTGGTGCATCAGAAATCTGAACCTAAGAAATCAAAGAAAAATGTCATTGCTTTTTATCCGATATTAAAGTCAATCTATTAATCCTATAATTTCGGTAAATCCAGGCAGTTGTTAATCCTCCTAGGCTCCCGCTGTCCTATATTCTAACATCTGTTTTGGAACCTTTCCCATTATTATGTCAGATTGGAGGAGCCACCACAATCCCGGCGTTTGTTAAGGGCAGTGTCACATCTCCATTTCCTCCTGCTATATCTCGCTACCCCATTTCTACATTTGGGAAGGCTTTCATCTATTGGGGTTTTGAATAATTGCCGGCAATTCTGGATCATTTCCACTTATTGTGAAATTGGAATCACAAGCCTTTAGTTATACATGTAATCTATGAGTCTTCCAGGAAGACTTTCATGAAATTGCGTCTAAGGACTGGCCGCAACTATAGAGGCATCGGACAACCTCTGCATATTGGAATTTGGTGTAATTTATACACATTATTGAATATCTTGAAAAACTCTTGGTTTAACTTTAAGGTCCAAACAAATCTCCAAGATTTCTTTAGCCATCTACTTTTGTAGAGGCTTTTACCCAGTTGTCTAGCTATTACTATTTGGCTTTTGAAAAGTCACTCAAATAGGCTACATAGGTGGAATCAGTGTCTTTTCCCTACAAAATGCTACTCCCAGATTCCTTTAATGGGTAGTTATCGGCATGGTTTTACATTTGAAAGTAGTGGTTTGACTGTAGGCAGTTGTCCCCCAATAATAATAATTATACCGTGTGTGTTATGTATGTATGTATGTATGTATATATAACATAAATATATATAGATATATAGAGAGATAATTGATTTACGGTATTTAATGTATTAGTATGTGTGATGTAGATATATTTATATAGTGTGTTATGTAGATATATTATACAGTGGGGGAAATAAGTATTTGATCACTTGCTGATTTTGTAAGTTTGCCCACTGACAGACAAGAACAGTCTACAATTTCAAGGGTAGGTAAATTTTAACTAGAACACACACAGACACACGTATACTAGATGGTGGCCCGATTCTAACGCATCAGGTATTCTAGAATATGTATGTAGTTTATTTATGAAGATTTTAGAATAATACATTGAATACACAGGATTCGGCCGGCCACGACCAATTAGCGAAGCGTGGTTCAAATCCCGCTCCAATTCGCGGCCGGACTGCGCCTGTCGCTGATTGTTCGCTGCCGGCAATGTAGTATATAGCACAGCCACATAGTATATAGCACAGCCCACGGAGTATATAGCACAGCCTACGGAGTATATAGCACAGCCTACGGAGTATATAGCACAGCCTACGGAGTATATAGCACAGCCTACGGAGTATATAGCACAGCCACGTAGTATATAACACAGCCCATGGAGTATATAGCACAGCCACGTAGTATATAGCACAGCCCACGGAGTGTATAACAGCCCACATAGCATATAACACAGCTCACATAGTGTATAACAGCCCACGCACGCAGTATATAACACAGGCCACGTAGTGTATAACACAGGCCACGTAGTGTATAACACAGCCCACGTGGTACATTGCACAGCCCACGCAGTACATTGCACAGCCCACGTAGTACATTGCACAGCCCACGTAGTACATTGCACGGCCCACGCGGTATATCGCACGGCCCACGTAGTATATAGCAATGTGGGCATCATATCACTGTTAAAAAAAAAAAAAAAAAAAGAATTAAAATAAAAAATAGTTATATACTCACCTTCCGTTGGCCCCCGGATGCAGACGAAGCGGTTACCTATGCTCCTCGCGCGCTCCGGTCCCAAGAGTGCATTGCGGTCTCGCGAGATGATGACGTAGCGTCATCATCTCGCGAGACCGCAATGCATGGAGCGGTCACCGGAGCGTCGCAAGAAGCGGGAAAGGCCTGTTCCTGATTCGGGGGCCGACGGACGGTGAGTATATAACGATTTTTTATTTTTTTAATTATTTTTATCATTAGATCTTTTTACTATTGATGCCGCATAGGCAGCATCAATAGTAAAAAGTTGGTCACACAGGGCTAATAGCAGCGGTAACGGAGTGCGTTACACTGCGGCATAGCGCGGTCCGTTACCGCTGCCATTAACCCTGTGTGAGCGCTGAGTGGAGGGGAGTATGGAGCGGGCACTGACTGTGAGGAGGAAGGAGCGGTCATTTTGCCGCCGGACTGTGCCCCTTCGCTGATTGGTCGCGGCTGTTTTGGCGCGACCAATCAGCGACTTGGATTTCCATGACACACAGAGGCCGCGACCAATGAATATCCGTGACAGATAGACAGACAGAAAGACAGAAGTGACCCTTAGACAATTATATAGTAGATACACACACACACACATACATATGTATATACACACACGCACACACATATGTATATATACACATATATACACATATATAATATATACATACACACATATATACTCATATACACATATGTATATACATACATACATATGTGTGTATGTATATAAATATATATATATATATGTGTGTGTGTATGTATATATTGTATGTATATATAGGTGTGTGTATATATATATATATATATATATATATATATATATATATATATATATATATATATATATATATACACACACACACACACACACACACACACACACACACACACACACACACACACACACACACACACACACACACACACACACACATACACATACAGTTCTTTGAGCGGCGATGGCGGCAGAAATCAACGGATTGTGGGGGCCAGATGAGATGCTCAACTTCATTAGAATGTTCCTAATGCCATGCTTTGACGATTCTAGCTGTATTAATTGGTGCATTATCATCCTGAAAGATGGCGTTCCCCTTCGGGAACAGTGCTTGAACCATTGGATGCACTTGGTTGCCCAAAATGCCTAAATAATCTCGGCTGTTAATTCTTCCATGAAGGGATATCATTGGCCCGGCAGATCTCCACGAAATAGCACCCCAGATCATCACAGAACGTTCGCCATGTTTTACAGTTGGGAGAAGGCAGTCTGGATGGAATGCTTCTTTCGGCTGTCTCCAAACATACACTCGGCCGGAGGTCGGAAATAGGGTAAACAATGATTCCTCTGAGAATATCACATATTTCCGCTGCTCGAGGGACCAATTCTGGAGGTTTTTACACCACTCTAAACGCTTGGAAACATTTGTCATTGAGAGCAGCGGTTTTCTAACTGCAGCTCTTTTGTGGAATCCGGATTTGTGCAGCTCCCGACGAACAGTTTTCGTGGAAACTGGGTTCTGTAGGTGTTCATTGAGCTCAGCAGTGATTTTCAGAGCCGTGGTCTTGCGATCCTCTCTCACAATTCGCTTTAGTCCGACGGTCTCTCTGTCAACTTCGACTTTCGTCCGGACTTGCGCTTTGCTGCGGACGTTTTTCCTTCTCTTTTAAAAGCAGTCATTACTTTGGAGACAGTACCTCTTGACACGCCAAGCATTCGGGCACTTTCCGTTACACTAGCGCCTGCCATACGAGCACCAACAATTTGGCCTCTTTGAAAATCCGAGAGGTCTGCCATTGGTATCAGGTTCTTATCAATGTACTTACAATTCTGCAAAACAACAGTTAATTTACATACACATCACATAGCACAAATAATCAACTACAAAACATTACCATATGTCACGGTTTGCATGTTTATCACATGTCCGAAGATTATGATGCCAAAACGTTAGGTATTTCCATTATCTTGTCCAACCCCTGTATATATAATATATACGGTATATATCTATTGTCTACACAGTCGCGGCACAGTCCGGCCGCGAATTCGCCCCATCCTACTCTGTGCCCCCTCCAGTCAGCGCTTACACATGGTTAATGGCTGCGTTACACCGCGTTATGCTGCGGTGTAACGCAGTCCGTTAACGCTGCTATTAACCCTGTGTGACCAACTTTTTACTATTGATGCTGCCTATGCAGCATCAATAGTAAAAAGATCTAATGTTAAAAATCATTATATTCTCACCTTCCGTCGCCTTTCCCGCTGCTCCTCGCGACGCTCCGGTTCCAAGAATGCATTGCGGTCTCGCGAGATGATGATGTAGCGGTCTCGTGAGACCGCTACGTCATCATATCGCGAGACCGCAATGCATTCTTGGAACCGGAGCGTCGCGAGGAGCATCGGTAAACACCTGGGCTGGATCCGGGGGCCGACAGAAGGTGAGTATATAGCTATTTTTTATTTTAATTTTTTTTTTAACAGGGATATGGTGCCCACATTGCTATGTACTACGTGGGCTGTTATATACTACGTCTCTGTGCTATATACTACATGGCTGTGGTATATATTACGTGGCTGGGCAATATACTACATTGCTGTGCTCTTTACTTCATGGCCTGTGTTATATACTGCATGGGCTGTGTTATACTACGTGGCTGTGCAATATATTACGTGGCTGTGCAATATATTACGTGGCTGTGCAATATATTACGTGGCTGGGCAATGTACTGCGTGGGCTGTTATATATTGCATGGGCTGTGTTATATACTACGTCTCTGCTATATACTACGTGGCTGTGCTATATATTACGTGGCTGTGCAGTATATTACGTGGCTGGGCAATATACTACGTGTCTGTACTATATACTATGGGGGCTGTGCTATATACTACGTGGCTGGGCAATATACTATGCGGGCTGTGTTATATACTACGTGTGCTGTGTTATATACTATGTATACGCTACTTGGCTGTGCTATATTTCTCTGCTGTATCTGTGCATCATGAATCGTGGTATGTGTTAATGAGGGGAGCCCACTGAGACTTTCGCCCGGGTCCCTCAAAAACCTGGAGCAGGCTCTGGCTTCACTGATTGGTCACGCCCGGCCGCGAACAATCAGCGACAGGCGCAGTCCGCCCGCGAATTGGCGCAGAATTTGAACCATTCTTCGCTAATTGGTCGCGCCCGGCCGGCCGAATCCTGTGTATAAATTGCATTATTCTGAAAACTTCATAAATAAACTACATACATGTTCTAGAATACCCGATGCGTTAGAATCGGGCCACCATCTAGTATGTGTATGTATGTATACTATGTGTATATACCGTATGTTATATAGAGATAAATATTTCTGTATGTATATGTTTGACATGTTTTCTGATTACTCAGGTTATGCAAGTCTACCTGGGGACATTGTTCCATTTACAATAGAAGACACCCGCCAGGATTTTCGTATCGAAATCTCTACATGCGCCTGGATGAAGGAAGTTTAACTTTTAATGCTAACCCACATGAGGTAAATCAGGGATAACATCGCTGCAGACGTTTTTCATTAATAAGGAATAAGTTGCCATGTACAAATAGAATATTCTCTTAGCCTAAATGTAGCAGTGACTTGCATAGTTAGTACTGTTGAAAAAAGCCACGTCATCAAGTTCAACTGGGGGATGGGAAAGGCGAACGAAAATGGTGTATATATACAACCAGATTCCATGAACCAATCTGCCTAAAGAGCACATGTTTCCCTTCTGATTTTTTTCTACCATATATTGTTCCTTCTGTGACCAGCTTTTGAGAGAGACTATCCCACAAATTACTGGTTCTCATGGTAAAGGAGCCTTGTCTCCTCTGGAGACTGAACTTTTTTTTTTTTCCATACGGAGACAGCGCCATTTTGACTTTTTTTGAGTTTACGTGTTTTTTTTACCATACTTTTTGTTTGGGCCATTTATGTACTTGTACTAGTTAATCATGCCCCCTTATAGATATCTCTATTTAAGACTAAATAAATGTAATTCTTTTAATCTTTCCTCATAACTTAAATCCTCCATTCCTCTTTTCAGTTTTGTGGCTTTTCTGGCTCCAGGTCATCCTTTATATGATCTAGTGCCCAGACCTGAAGTACATATTCCACATGAGGTCGCTCTGTAAAGTGGTAGAATTGTGCCCCTGTGCCAAGAGCTTACACCTCTTTCAATACAATACATATATAAATTCAATGGAAAAAAATAGACAGAAAAAAACCTTAAAAATTATCCCCATTATTTTCTATATTTATTTAGAAAAAAATAGGGGGTATTATAGGTAATAATGAGGTAAATGAATACCAGACTAACTACCCTGATAGGTCCCTATAGACTGTCAGCCTGCCTAACTGCGGAGGTTGGCACCCTAGAAATTTGACATAGCCCCTCAGCTTAACATCAGCAGTCCCTAAACAACCCTGTTAACTCCTAATTTAAGCACATAAATACAAAAACCTACACAGTATAGATAGATATACAATAGAGTAGTTCCTGCAGGGATGATTCTAAATATCCGTAATAATGAGGTGCTGCAAATAATTATGAATCTTGGGCAGTACCAGATAGAATACTGGGTGCTACTTATTATGTCCAAAGCAATTCTCAGACAAAATAGTAAAGTGCATCTGTGCTTTAGATGTTCAGATGCATCCACAGTCCTCATATGTCAGTCCTTGAATAGTAAATGGAGCACGGAGTGCTGCTCATTAGGTCCAAAACAACTACTCCAGGATCCCACCAAGTAGCGGGTCTGTCAGCGGTGGACATCTTTCTAAATTCTAGACCAGGGGTGGGGAACCTCAGGCCCCAGGGCCATTTACGACCTTCGATGATCTTTTATCAGGCCCCAGCAGATTCTCAGGGACCGCATTCTTGGGCAGGGAGGTGTATTTTGATTACAACCTGCTCATTAATTTCTTCTTGCCCTGTTAGTACACACACGCAGTGTTCACTACTGAACATTGAAGGGCATGCAATGGAAGATTACGTCCTGAAACCAGTGCCAGAGTACTTTGTGCGCAGAGTTTGTACGGCCCACAAAGGATGGTATAAATATCTAAATGGCCTTTGGCAGAAAAAAGATTCCCCACCCCTGTTCTAGAGGGACACACCTGATTTCACACAACAAGTTCATTTTAGAACTGTTACAATTTATTCTACAACACAATTACTTCCTTTTTAATGGGAAGTATTACCACCAGCTCAGGGGCATCTATGCCAACCTGCTCCTGGGCTGGTGGGAAGACACAGTGGTCTTGTATAATGGAGTGGCTAAGCTAATACAATTAGAAAACAGGAGAAAAAGGAGACCAGAAAAGCTCAATAAAATATACAAAACAATAACATCTCTCAATATAATACATACAGTCTTATATTTGGACTAGTAAGCTTAATAGGAATTGTTTGCCATACATTAATTCATACAGATATGGTATATCATTTAGTTTTTCAGCATAACTCAAGAAAGTAGTACTTTCGCTGTAAATTGATACACATATATTATATATATGCACACCTTCCCTATCGGATCTATCTATCACAACAAATGAATTCACACTTTCCCCCGTCCCGGTAATCCATTGCCTCGGAGTAACCCTTGACTCTACCCTGTCCTTTAAACCGCACATCCAAGCTCTCGCCACCTCCTGTCGCCTCCAACTCAAAAATATTTCCAGAATCTGTCCTTTCCTCAATCCTCACTCTACTACACTATGTTCCAAATTATTATGCAAATTACATTTTTATCAGATTTTCCTAAATGGTCGGTGCAAATGACAGTCAGTCTAATAAAAGTAATCACCCGTTAGATTATACATCGAATTTTATTGAAGAAACCTCCCAATGATAACAGTATAATCTCCAAAATGAATAAAACCTCAAAATGCACTGTTCCAAATTATTAGGCACAGTAGAATTTCTAAACATTTGATATGTTTTAAAGAACTGAAAATGCTCATTTGTGGAATTTGCAGCATTAGGAGGTCATATTCACTGAACAAAAAAGCTATTTAACGCCAAAACATCCCAACAGGCCAAGTTACATGTTAACATAGGACCCTTCTTTGAAGTCACCTTCACAATTCTTGCATCCATTGAACTTGTGAGTTTTTGGAGAGTTTCTGCTTGTATTTCTTTGCATGAAGTCAGAATAGCCTCCCAGAGCTGCTGTTTGGATGTGAACTGCCTCCCACCCTCATAGATCTTGTGCTTGATGATCCTCTAAAGGTTCTCTATAGGTATAAACCGGAGCGTCAGTAAATGACTGCACATTGCGACTCAATAATACATAACTAATATGGAGAAACAAGAGTCAAATGAACTAAATAAAACAAAAATAGTACCATCAAGTTATATTTATTGAAAATTTATAAGACAATAAAAACATCATATATATTAGTATCACAAAAGTGAAATAGTGACTATATCAAGGTGCGCCTAAAATTCCAGGTACATAGGATAAAACAGTGATGTCCAAATAATTCCGATGAATGCAGTTTATACCACATGTGTGGCAGCAATCAATATATGTGTGTGCTCACATGTGTGAAATAGTGGTAACATAGCCTCCACTATCTAGCACACCTTACATTGCCATGCCGCATTTACCGTATCACTACCAAAGACAAAAACATATTGTTATATAGAGATAAATTACCCATAGATGTCAGTGGTGGTCCGTCCTGGTCCTGGATATGTGCCAGGCACATATCCAGGACCAGGACGGACCACCACTGACATCTATGGGTAATTTATCTCTATATAACAATATGTTTTTGTCTTTGGTAGTGATACGGTAAATGCGGCATGGCAATGTAAGGTGTGCTAGATAGTGGAGGCTATGTTACCACTATTTCACACATGTGAGCACACACATATATTGATTGCTGCCACACATGTGGTATAAACTGCATTCATCGGAATTATTTGGACATCACTGTTTTATCCTATGTACCTGGAATTTTAGGCGCACCTTGATATAGTCACTATTTCACTTTTGTGATACTAATATATATGATGTTTTTATTGTCTTATAAATTTTCAATAAATATAACTTGATGGTACTATTTTTGTTTTATTTAGTTCATTTGACTCTTGTTTCTCCATATTAGTTAGGTTCTCTATAGGGTTGAGGTCAGGGGAAGATGGTGGCCACACCATGAGTTTATCTCCTTTTATGCCCATAGCAGCCAATGACTCAGAGGTATTCTTTGCAGCATGAGATGGGGCATTGTCAGCATGAAGATGATTTTGCACCTGAAGGCACATTTCTGGTTTTTAGACCATAGAAGAAAGTTGTCAGTCAGAAACTCTATATACTTTGCAGAGGTCATTTTCACACCTTCAGGAACCTTAAAGGGCCTTACCAGCTGTTTCCCATGATTCTGGCCCAAAACATGACTCCTCCACCTCCTCGCTGACGTTGCAGCCTTGTTGGGACATGGTGGCCATCCACCAACCATCCACTACTCCATCCATCTGGACCATTCAGGGTTGCTCAACACTTATCAGTAAACAAGACTGTTTGGAAATTAGTCTTCATGTATGTGTGGGCCCAATACAACCATTTCTGCTTGTGAACACTGTTTAAGGGTGGCCGAATAGTAGGTTTATGCACCACAGCAAGCCTTTGAAGGAGCCTACACCTTAAGGTTCGATGGACTCCTGAAGCACCAGCAGCTTCAAACATCTGTTTGCTGCTTTGTAATGGCTTTTTAGCAGCTGCTCTCTTAATCTGATGAACTTGCCTGGCAGAAATCTTCCTCATTATGCCTTTATCAGCACAAACATATTTGTGCTCAGATACAGCCACAAATCTCTTAACAGTACGATGATCACGCTTATGTTTTTGGAAAATGTCTAATGTTTTCATCCCTTCATCAAGGCATTGCACTATTTGATGCTTTTCAGCAGCAGAGAGATCCTTTTTCTTTCCCATGTTACTTGAAAACTGTGACCTGCTTAATAATGTGGAACATCATTTTTAAGTAGTTTTCCTTTAATTAGAATCACCTGGAAAACCAATTATCACATGTGTTTAAGATTGATTTCAGTGATCCATTGAGCCCTGAGACACAATACCATCCACGAGTTTATTTGAAAAACAAAACAATTAAATCTTTATGACACTTAAATCCAATTTGCATAATAATTTGGAACACAGTGTAAAATGCTTGTACATGCCCTAATCATCTCGCCTCGACTACTGCAACATCCTCCTTTGTGGCCTACCCTCTAACACTCTCGCACCCCTCCAGTCCATCCTTAATTCTGCTGCACGACTAACTAACCTCTCTCCTCGCTACACTCCTGCTTCCCTTCTTTGCAAATCTCTTCACTGGCTCCCAATTTCCCAGTGTATCCAGTTTAAACTACTAACACTGACCTACAAAGCCATCCATAACCTTTCTCCTCCATAAATTTCCGTACTAATCTCTCAATATCTCCCCTCACGTAATCTCCGGTCCTCCCAAGACCTCCTTCTCTCCTCCACACTTATCCGTTCCTCACCCAACCGCCTCTAAGACTTCTCCTGAATATCCCTCATCATCTGGAATTCTGTGCCCCAACATGTCCGATTATCCACCACATTTGGATCCTTCAAAACGGAACCTGAAGACCCATCTCTTCAAAGAAGCTTACAACGTGTAATGACCACCTCAACACCGTCGGAGCTACTGCAACCCCCGACCTACTGTCTCCTTCCCCACAATGCTCTAGAATGTAAGCCCGCAAGGGCAGGGTCATCTCCCCTCTGTATCAGCCTGTCATTGTTAGTTTTGTTTACTGTTGTCATGGTTCCCTGGGTTTGCTGGTTAGGTGGTTTAAGTGTTAATGTGGATGGCCTCTCTTTGGGATCTTGAGAGGGTTTTTATAGCCTCTTTGCGGGATCATTCTCTGTCGTTTATACTCTAAGCTGAGTGTGTCTGACCCTGCTCTGCCTGTGCTTTGTGCCTATCCTTGTATGTCTACTTGGTTTTTGATCTGGTCTCGTCCCTGTTTAAGTCTTCCGTCTGCTGATTCTGTACCTCACCGCCCTCTTTGTGTATGACCTTTGGCTACGTCTAGATATTCCTTTCCTGACCTCCCTCCATTTGTTCCTGCTGTACTACTCCGCCCCCTCAGTGTATGACATTGTTGCTTTGCTGACCTGAGCAAATGGAGTGAGTGATCTGCTCTTCACTTTTTCTTTCCTGTGCTGTTGTCGACTCCTAGTGGGGCTTTGCAGTAGCTCCGCCTCCTACTCTGAAGTGCGGTCACGTGCACGTGACTGCAGGTCTTGTTGGTGCAAAGTATTCCAGAGCACCTCCACTCTCCTCAGGTCCCGGCTCCTGGCTGCTGATAGACCTACGATAGACTTCGGACCCTCGACCCGTTGTACCTACGGGTAAGAGTCCTTTGCATTTCCCTTTCTGCGTCCTCTGTAGCTGGGGTAGTGGTTACCAAACGTCTTTACCTGACATTATAAATGACCGAGAATGATCCCACAAAGAGGCTATAAAAACCCTCTCAAGATCCCAAAGAGAGGCCATCCACATTAACACTTAAACCACCTAACCAGCAAACCCAACGAACCATGACAACAGTAAACAAAACTAACAATGACAGACTGATACAGAGGGGAGATGACCCTGCCCTTGCGGGCTTTCATTCTAGAGCATTGTGGGGAAGGAGACAGTAGGTCGGGGGTTGCGGTAGCTCCGACGGTGTTGAGGTGGTCATTACACGTTGTAAGCTTCTTTGAAGAGATGGGTCTTCAGGTTCCGTTTGAAGGATCCAAATGTGGTGGATAATCGGACATGTTGGGGCACAGAATTCCAGATGATGAGGGATATTCGGGAGAAGTCTTAAGGTACCTTCACACTGAACAACTTAACAACGATAACGATAGCGATCCGTGACGTTGCAGCGTCCTGGATAGCGATATCGTTGTGTTTGACACGCAGCAGCGATCTGGATCCTGCTGTGATATCGTTGGTCGGAGCTAGAAGGCCAGAACTTTATTTGGTCATCAGATCGGCGTGTATCGTTGTGTTTGACAGCAAAAGCAATGAAGCCTGCAATGTTTTACAATGGTAACCAGGGTAAATATCGGGTTACTAAGGGCAGGGCCGCGCTTAGTAACCCGATATTTACCCTGGTTACCATTGTAAAAGTAAAAAAAAAACACTACATACTCACCTTCTGATGTCTGTCACGTCCCCCGGCCTCCACAGGGTTACGCGCTGCTGCTCGGAGCTTCCTGCACTGACTGTCAGTGCCGGCCGTAAAGCAAAGCACAGCGGTGACGTCACCGCTCTGCTTTAGGGCCGGCGCTTACACAGTGCAGGGAAGCGGACGCCGGGGGACGCGACACACACCGGAATGTAAGTATGTAGTGTTTGTTTTTTTTACATTTACACTGGTAACCAGGGTAAACATCGGGTTACTAAGCGCGGCCCTGCGCTTAGTAACCCGATGTTTACCCTGGTTACCCGGGGACTTCGGCATCGTTGGTCGCTGGAGAGCTGTCTGTGTGACAGCTCTCCAGCGACCACACAACTACGAAACAGCGACGCTGCAGCGATCGGCATTGTTGTTTATATCGCTGCAGCGTCGCTTAATGTGACGGTACCGTTAGAGGCGGTTGGGTGAGAGGAGAGAATGAGGTCTTGGGAGGACCGGAGATTACGTGAGGGGAGATATTGAGAGATTAGTACGGAAATTTACGGAGGAGAGGTTATGGATGGCTTTGTAGGTCAGTGTTAGTAGTTTAAACTGGATACGCTGGGAAATTGGGAGCCAGAGAAGAGATTTGCAAATAGGGGAAGCAGGAGTGTAGCGAGGAGAGAGGTTAATTAGTCGTGCAGCAGAATTAAGGATGGACTAGAGGGGTGTGAGAGTGTTAGAGGGTAGGCCACAAAGGAGGATGTTGCAGTAGTCGAGGCGAGAGATGATTAGGGCATGCACAAGCATTTTAGTAGAGTGAGGATTGAGGAAAGGACAGATTCTGGAAATATTTTTGAGTTGGAGGCGGCAGGAGGTGGCGAGAGCTTGGATGTGCGGTTCAAAAGGACAGGGTAGAGTCAAGGGTTACTCCGAGGCAATGGATTACCGGGACGGGGGCAAGTGTGAATTCATTTGTTGTGATAGATAGATCCGATAGGGAAGGTGTGCGAGATGGAGGAAAGATAATTAATTTGGTTTTGTCCACATTGAGTTTGAGGAAGCGAGAGGAGAAGGAGGAGGATATGGCTGATAGACACTCTGGGATTCTGGAGAGCAGAGAGGTGACTTCTGGGCCATAGAGGTAGATCTGAGTGTCATCGGCATATTGATGGTACTGGAAGCCATAAGACTTGAGTTGTCCCAGGCCAAGGGTATAGATTGAGAAGAGGTCCTAGGATAGAGCCTTGAGGGACGCCAACAGAGAGGGGGCGAGATGAGAGGTAGTATGGGAGTAGGAAATGCTAAATGTGAGGTATGAGGAGATACAGGATAGGGCGAGGTCTTTGACACCAAAGGAAGAGAGGATCTGTAGTAGGAGGCAGTGGTCAGCTGTGTCGAAGGCAGAGGACAGGTCTAGAAGGAGTATAGAGAATTGTCTGTTAGCTTTGGCTGTAAGTAAGTCGTTCATAAGTTTGGTCAGCGCAGTCTCAGTGGAATAGTGGGGATGGAAGCCAGATTGTAGGCTGTCGAAGAGAGAGTTAGATGCAAGGTGAGAGGAAAGTTCAGCATGGACGTGCTGCTCAAGTAGTTTGGAAGCAAATGGGAGCAAAGATATGGGGCGGTAGCTGGATATAGCGCTCGGGTTAAGGGAAGGCTTTTTGAGGATAGGTGTGATTGTGGCATGTTTGAAAGCAGAGGGGAAAGGTACCAGAAGTTAGTGATAGATTGAAGAGATGGGTTAGGGATGGGATTAGTGAGGTGAGGTTGGGGAGGAGGTGGGATGGGATGGGATGGGGTCAAGCGCACAAGTGGTGAGGTGTGATTTGGAGAGTAGATGAGCAAGCTGTCCTTCAGTGATTTTGGAGAGGAACGTTATGGGGTTAGGGCATTGGTCTGGTTGACAGGTGTGCAGGACAGTGATGAGAAAGTGAGTAGATGGTGTTCAGATGGAGAGGGGAGGTGGTGAAGTTAGATAGGGAGCAGAAACGGGTGAAGACCAGGTCTAATGTGTGTCCGTCTGTGTGGGTGGCTGAGGAGGACCACTGAGTAAGTCCAAAAGATGAAGTAAGGGACAGGAGTTTGGAGGCTGGTGGGTGTCAATGGGGATGTTGAAGTCACCCATGATGATGGTGGGAATGTCAGCAGACAGAAAGTGATGGAGCCAGGTGGAGAATTGGTCAATAAAGGCAGTGGTCGGACCCGGAGGTTGGTATATGACTGCCATTTGGAGGTTGGAGGGAGAGTAGATGCGGACAGAGTGGACTTAAAAAGAGGGGAGGATAAGAGAGGGTAGAGGTGGAATTGGGTTAAAGATACAGTTGGAAGAAAGGAGAAGGCCCACTCCTCCACCATGTCTGTTTCCATGACGAGGAGTGTGGGTGAACTGGAGTCCGCCGTAACATAGTGCAGCAGGGGAGGCTGTGTCAGAGGGTGTCAGTCCTGTTTCGGCGAGGCCAAGAAAGGAAAGATTACGAGAGGTAAAGAGGTCGTGAATCACGTGGAGTTTATTGCAGACGGAGTGGGCATTCCAGAGTGCTCAAGAGATAGGGAGCAGGGGGTTGGGCGTTGAGGGCACGGATTTGAGGTGGGCAAGATTTTGGGTGTTTATGTTGGGTTGGGAGCGATAGAAGGGGGTAATAATGGGAGGTATGAGCTGTGGGGGTCCAGGATTGGAAGATATGTCGCCAGCAGTGAGGAGAAGCAGAGAGAAACAGAGCAGGTGGGAGAAGGAGAGTGGATGGCTTGTTTTGTGTGTATATCACAAGAACATATAAAAGTATCCACATGCATGGTGGATAAAGAGCAATATCACATTTAGTTAAGGGTATCCACATGCACAGTGACTATTAGTTAATTATATCAAGTCCGTAATGAATCAATGTACCGAGCAGTATAAAAGGCAGTATCTCACTTATGTTAGCCACAATAGACATATGAGAGAGAGTAATGACCCATACTGATATCCAAGCTCACTCCGCACCTCTTCTCCAATGCTCGTTTCGTGTGACTCGCTTCCTCAGGGTGCATGGCCACAAACTATCGGAAGCTTCAGTAAAGCTACACACATTTAACTGTGCATACTGTGGCATATGTCCAACGTATACAAATATATCATTGATTTTATATTTGGTCCATCTTGTTTCCTGTTGTACTGTTGTTTATATTTTGAATAGAAGAAATTGTCTTACAGGCAGAACTTTTTTTTCTGTTCTAAAATTCAACATTAAATGGACCCCCATATAAATCACTGGGGCTCCTTTGCTTCTGTAAGAAACCGGACTACACGGGAAGGTAATTCGGTTAACTGTTTGTTGTAAAGGGAAAACAAACAAACATGTGAATAGAGATGGTCATAGAGAAAAGTTAAAATCTATATAGCCATCTGCGGAGAGGGGACCGATCACCCTCGCACTGAACATATGGGATTAGTTCTAACTGGGAAGTGGGAAACAGCTTACACTTCAACCTCCATTTGAAGTAGGGATATCCTGCAATGACCAGGTAAATGCCACAGGAACTTTGCTCTGAGAGCCAGACACTAAGACTGTGATCTGTTTACGCAGAGGCGGGGAAGTACATTTCCCAGGGATAGAGCTTCCGCTGATCAAATCGCTGTTCTGAGATGTTTTGGAACCAGTGGTCAATGTTGAATTTGGGTTTGCTTCTATATAATATTTATGGGAGATATATTTTCAGCGTTGTAGCAAAGGGACAAGCATAACACATTCACTCACATCACTGTAAAGCCACCTTAATAATTGTCCGATGGGTGATGCTATCTGAGCCATGTTTTATCTCTATACAAAGAAAAAATCGAAATGGGAAACATGAAGACAATATCTACTGCCTGGGACCTCCAGGGGTAAAGATATCCTGTAAGTTGGGGATCTCATAAAATTCTAAAAAACCTAGCAGAACCAGCCCCCATGTGAATTCACCAAGGGGAGCTATGTGGGAGTAACCATGATCTAATAAAAAGCAGAATTTGGGTTTGTGTATTTGGTCAGTCCTGAAAGGTATAGCTTGCTTTGGCTCTGTCCGTTTTTCTGAGGAGTACCTCCCTCCGCTAAGCTATCAGCCATTTCCATGACACCGGTTTAGTAATTATCTTTTGTTATCTCTTTATTTCATGTAATTGTGTATACTGTATTGTTTTGTTAACATTTTGTATCTTTTGTATGTTTTTTTTTTTTTTTATAAACCACGTCTAACTTTCTGGATTAAAAAACATATAAAATTTAATAGCTCTGTTCCTCTTACTCTGTAAACTGCACCCGTGAAACCATACTTGTAACGGGTGTCCAATCGGCCTGTGTAAACGATCGATGGTGGCACATATGTGTGTATATATAATAAAAATATATATACATATATGCCATGTGTTGGAATCTGAGATGTATATACATATATATCCCATGCATTGGAATTCTAGGTACATATACCATACGCTCACTGTAAGTTCCCCAATAACCGGCCTAGTAGTGGCCACGGCCTTGCCCATCACTTGTCAGCCAGTTGTGTAGTTGTCCTGAAGATGAGGCAGCGGAGTTGCGTTCCCCCGACAAACTAGTGACAGCAGATCTCCATCTCCCGACTGTTATCTGTGATAGTGCCTAAGTAGTTATATTTGGTTGCCACCATCATTGCATTTTCTGATCTTTTTTTTGTGGGGTTTTTATTTGATTATGAATGGATTCCTTTATTCTCTTCTAGGGAATAGAATATTTTTTATCCAGGGGTATACTTGATGACTCACCAAAGGAGATTGCAAAGTTCATCTTCTATACCAGAACTCTCAACTGGAAGAAGTTAAGGATATATCTTGATGAAAGGTAAAGGGGTCACAATACTTTTACTGCCACTTATACTGTTAAATGATAAACCAGTAATATTCAGCGTTTTATCTGTGTTCATATGTTACTTTGATTTTTGTCTGCTCCCATATTAAAGTGGACTGTGTGGTTCTTAGCCATTGATATTACATTGGTGCAGGTCTGACTGTCTGCCCCCTTTCCGATCAGCTACTTAGAGTGAATAGAACGACTCGGCAATATCTTGAAAGTCCACTAAGAAATGCAGAAAAGGCAAGTAGGAACCGGCAAGCACCTTCTATAACCATTGAAGAGGCTGCGGTGCTCAGATGTGCTTTGGCTTTTACAACAGCTGATCGGATGGGTGACGATAATCAGACCCCCACCAATCTAATATTGATCTATTGACGTCTTATCCATATGAGAAGTATTGCATAACCTATTATAAGGGAACTTAAGCCCTAAAAGCAAATCTTATAGCCGTAAAAGGTACTTTCCTTACATTTTCCCTTGTTGGATTCATTATCTGATAGACCTTGAATTCACAATCATTGTTAGGGGGAATATTACATTTGGGGACAAATTTGTATTCCAATACTTTATGTAGATGAATTAGCTGACTATGACCATCCTGCCTGTTTCTGCAGCTCATGCTTCTCTTCAGCCGGCTGTGGAACGGTAGAGGCTGGCACAGTTATTGGCCAAGATAGTGTCTGTTGATGTTGTATGCTTTATCTTGCCCATAAAAAATATATTAAGTCTTGTTTTTCTTTTTCTAGGAGAGATGTATTAGATGACCTCGTGACATTGCACAATTTCAGCAATCAATTTCTACCAAATGCACTGAGAGAGTTTTTCCGACACATACATGCGCCCGAAGAACGAGGGGAATACCTAGAAACACTCATCACTAAATTTTCACACCGATTCTGTGCTTGCAACCCTACACTAGCACGAGATCTTGGTCTCAGCCCTGGTAAGAGTGCACTTTGGACTTGTCAAGTTTTAATCAGTGAAGATCCCAACAGACACTTATCTGAGGTGCTCTGACCATATAGACTTTCACAGAGAAAAAGTCCTGTTCACAATATTCTGCCTGCTCTTTCATGACATAGAGGTCTGAAAATGACCGATTCTCCAGATAATGGGCATCCTAGTTGTCAGAGCCCCACTAATCAATGATGTATGATCAGTAAAGTCAATGGGTAAACTTGAAGGGGAAATTTGATGTTCAACTCCAACCAAAATTAAGATTTGGCTGGAGGCGAGTTCCTGGCCACTCATCTGCTGGATTAGTGACTTAGTTTCTTTTCTTCTTCGGCGAGATTTTCCTTTGACAGAAAATTGGGATCAGAGGTGTATCTAGCCTTTCCTGCACCCGGGGCAAAGGATCAGTTTGGTGAAACCTCCCCCAATTGAACCTTAACTCTATTGAAACTGTATGACTAAGCCAATGTACATTCCTGAATCCCCATAATGTTAAAATAGATACCAATAAAAGTAAAATTAATTGAGATATCAGTAGGTTAAGTGTTTTTCAATATCCATATTGAATCAGGAGCCCCATATAATCCTGCATAAAGGTTAATAATGGCCCCATAAGATCCTCCATAGACACATTTGCCCAATATAGTGCTCCACAAACGTTGATTATAGCCCCATAAGATGCTCCATAAATATGTTTGCCCCATATAGTGCTGCAGAAATGTTGATTAATGCCCATAAGATGCTCCATAAATATATTTGCCCCACATAGTGCTGCAGAAACGTTGATTATGCCCCATAAGATGCTCCATAAATATATTTGCCCCATAATGTGCTGCACAAACGTTGATTATGCCCCATAAGATGCTCCATTCAGACACTTGCCCCATTTGCTGTTGCTGCGATAAACAAAAAAAAAATCACATACTCACTTCTCCAGCGCTCAGGCCCCCGGCACTTTCAATATTCACCTGCTCCTCGTTCCGGCGCCGCTCCATCTTCAGCACTGACACTCAGGGAGAGGGCGCGCACTAACCACGTCACCGCGCCCTCTGACCTCAGTGTCACTGCTGAAGACAGAGCGGCGCCGGAACGAGGAGCAGGTGAATATCGCGCAGCGCTCCCCTCCCCGTTATACTCACCTGCTCCTGGCGCGGTGCAGTCCCTGCTTCCCCGGGGCAGCGCTGCAGCTTCTCCTTGTACTAAGCGGTCACCGTTACCGCTCATTACAGTAATGAATATGCGGCTCCAACCCTATGGGAGGTGGAGCTGCATATTCATTACGGTAATGAGCGGTACCATGTGACCGCTCAGTACAGGAAGAAGCTGGGGCATCGGGGAACCGGAGACCTGCAGGGACCGCGCCGCCAGGAGTAGGTGAGTATCTCAGTGTGGGGGCGGCAGAATGCCGCCAACGAGGAGCCTCCTTGGACCGCCGCATCATCAGGCGGCCTGCTGGCGCCCCCCTGTCGGCTGCGCCCGGGGCATATGCCCCGGCTGCCCCCCCTGGATACGCCACTGATTGGTATTGATAGATTTCAGTTAGAAGTGTACAAAAAACAGATATATAATCAGAAATAATGTTGTTTCTATTACTATAGTATGTACGTTTGTTTTTTATGTCTGTTATTCTGTAGCTCAAGATTAGATTCTTGAAATAAAAACACATGGAGTAGTGAAGAGGTCAAATATAAAAAAAAATCTGTAAAATTGCCAGAAATATGGGTAAGCACATACCGCAGATCATCTCCTGTCACCAGGCCAGGCTTGGCAACCACTTATTCATCTCCTGTAAGCATTGCTATCCCAATTGTGGGGATGTGAGTATCATAAGTCAAAGCTTTCTGATTTTATAAGCCGTAATGTTCCTGGTACTGCCAGACTGATTATACTCCACAAATTTTTAACGTCAGCTTTAGTACAAGAATTCTTCGGGTTCTGTCTCTACAAGAACTACAATGTTCTTAGAGTTTAGTTGGGGTTTTTGTTTTGCGAGTCGAGCTACTGTTTCTATTGATGCCATGTTTACGTGTATAGACCATGTTAGTCACTTTTTATTGCGTATTATGCATATAGCGATATATATACAGTACAGACCAAAAGTTTGGACACACCTTCTCATTTAAAGATTTTTCTGTATTTTCATGACTATGAAAATTGTACATTCACACTGAAGGCATCAAAACTATGAATTAACACATGTGGAATTATATATTTAACAAAGTGTGAAACAACTGAAATTATGTCTTATATTCTAGGTTCTTCAAAGTAGCCACCTTTTGCTTTGATGACTGCTTTGCACACTCTTGGCATTCTCTTGATGAGCTTCAAGAGGTAGTCACTGGAAATGGTCTTCCAACAATCTTGAAGGAGTTCCCAGAGATGCTTAGCACTTGTTGGCCCTTTTGCCCTTCACTCTGCGGTCCAGCTCACCCCAAACCATCTCGATTGGGTTCAGGTCTTGTGACTGTGGAGGCCAGGTCATCTGGCGTAGCACCCCATCACTCTCCTCCTTGGTCAAATAGTCCTTACACAGCCTGGAGGTGTGTTTGGGGTCATTGTCCTGTTGAAAAATAAATGATGGTCCAACTGAACGCAAACCGGATAGAATAGCATGCTGCTGCAAGATGCTGTGGTAGCCATGCTGGTTCAGTATGCCTTAAATTTTGAATAAATCCCCAACAGTGTCACCAGCAAAGCACCCCCACACCATCATACCTCCTCCATGCTTCACGGTGGGAACCAGGCATGTAGAGTTCACTCGTTCACCTTTTCTGCGTCGCACAAAGACACGGTGGTTGGAACCAAAGATCTCAAATTTGGACTCCTGAGACCAAAGCACAGATTTCCACTGGTCTAACGTCCATTCCTTTTATTTACCCAAACAAGTCTTTTCTGCTTGTTGCCTGTCCTTAGCAGTGGTTTCCCAGCAGCTATTTTACCATGAAGGCCTGCTGCACAAAGTCTCCTCTTAGCAGTTGTTGTAGAGATGTGTCTGCTGCTAGAACTCTGTGTGACATTGACCTGGTCTCTAATCTGAGCTGCTGTTAACCTGCGATTTCTGCGGCTGGTGACTCAGATAAACTTATCCTCAGAAGCAGAGATGACTCTTGGTCTTCCTTTCCTGGGGCGGTCCTCATGCGAGCCAGTTTCTTTGTAGCGCTTGATGGTTTTTACCGCTGCACTTGGGGACACTTTCAAAGTTTTCCCAACTTTTCGGACTGACTGACCTTCATTTCTTAAATTAATGATGGCCACTCGTGTTTCTTTACTTAGCTGCTTTTTTCTTGCCATAATACAAATTCTAACAGTCTATTCAGTAGGACTGTCAGCTGTGTATCCACCAGACTTCTGCACAACACAACTGATGGTCCCAACCCCATTTATAAGGCAAGAAATCACACTTATTAAACCTGACAGGGCACACCTGTGAAGTGAAAACCATTTCCGGTGACTACCTCTTGAAGCTCATCAAGAGAATGCCAAGAGTGTGCAAAGCAGTCATCAAAGCAAAAGGTGGCTACTTTGAAGAACCTAGAATATAAGACATAATTTTAGGTGTTTCACACTTTTTTGTTAAGTATATAATTCCACATGTGTTAATTCATAGTTTTGATGCCTTCAATGTGAATGTACAATTTTCTTAGTCATGAAAATACAGAAAAATCTTTAAATGAGAAGGTGTGTCCAAGCTTTTGGTCTGTACTAATATATATATATATATATATATATATATATATATATATATATATATATATATATATATATATATATATATATAATTTATACTAGTGCATAGCCAAAAAAAGTCAAATACAAAATAGATCTGGCCGCACTCATCTGTGCTAAAAATAAGGAAATGTGAAATATGTGGACTGTGAATAGCATAATGGCTTATGAACTTTATGAAAAAACACATGAGATTTTTCATCCATGCTGTGATTTTAATTACATCTCAACACAGTTGGTTCTGAGCCTCCTATATAAGTAGGCTTTATCCTGTTATTAGCCATAGGTAAGTGTTCACATTAGGCAGTCAGCTCAGATACCATAGGTAAGTGTTCACACCAGGCTACTAATATATATATATATATATATATATATATATATATATATATATATATATATATATATATATATATATACACTAGCTGAAGAGCCCTGGGCATAGTAAATATCTGTGGTTAGTTATAGCACCTCACTTCTCTCATTTTCCCCATCACATCTTTCATTTTCCCCCTCACATCTCTCATTTTCTCCCTCACACCTCTGATTTTCCCCCTCACTCCTCTTATTTTCCCCCTCACTCCTCTCATTCCCCCCTAACACTTGTCATTTCGACCTCACATCTGTCATTTTACGATCACTCCACTATTTTCCCTCACTCCTCTCATTTTGCACTCACACCTTTTCATTTTCACCTCACACCTCTCATTTTCACCTCAGTATATACATGTTTGTCATCTCCCTTATATATAGTATACACCTGTATGTCATCTCCTGTATATAGTATATACCTGTATGTCATCTCCCCTGTATATAGTATATACCTGCTGTGTGTAATGTCCCCTGTATATAGTATATACCTGTATGTCATCTCCTCCTATATATAGTATATACCTGTATGTAATCTCCTCCTGTATATAGTATATACCTGTGTGTCATCTCACCTATATATAGTATATATCTGTGTGTCATCTCCTCCTGTATATAGTATATACCTGTATGTCATCTCCTCCTATACATAGCATATACCTGTATGTCATCTCCTCCTGTATATACTATATACCTGTAGGTAATCTGCTCCTGTATATAGTATATACCTGTGTGTCATCTCCTCCTGTATATAGTATATACCTGTATGTCATCTCCTGCTGTATGTAGTATGTACCTGTGTGTCATCTCCCCTGTAAATTGTATATACCTGTGTGTCATCTCCTCCTGTATATAGTATATATCTGTATGTCATCTCCTCCTGTATTAGACCTCGTTCACACGTTATTTGGTCAGTATTTTTACCTCAGTATTTGTAAGCTAAATTGGCAGCCTGATAAATCCCCAGCCAACAGTAAGCCCACCCCCTGGCAGTATATATTAGCTCACACATACACATAATAGACAGGTCATGTGACTGACAGCTGCCAGATTCCTATATGGTACATTTGTTGCTCTTGTAGTTTGTCTGCTTATTAAACAGATTTTTATTTTTGAAGGATAATACCAGACTTGTGTGTGTTTTAGGGCGAGTTTCGTGTGTCAAGTTGTGTGTGTTGAGTTTTGTGTGGCGACATGCGTGTAGCAACTTTTTGTGTGTCGAGTTGCATGTGACAGGTTAGTGTAGCAAGTTGTGTGCAGCAAGTTTTGCGCATGGCGAGTTTTGCGCGTGGCGAGTTTTGCGCGTGGCGAGTTTTATGTGTGGTGCGTTTTGAGTCTGTGCAAGTTTTGTGTGAGGCAACTTTTGCATGTGTTGCAACTTTTGTGCATGTGGCAATTTTTTTCCGCGTGTGCAAGTTTTGCGTGTGGCGAGTTTTCCATGAGGTGAGTTTTGCACGTGTGGTGAATTTTGCATGTGGAGAGTTTTGCGCGTGGCGAGTTTTGAGCGGCGACTTTTGTGTTTCGACTTTTATGTGGTGAGGTTGGTGTATGTGTGGTGAAATGTGTGCTGACGGTGGTATATGTGTTCGAGCACGTGGTAGTGTGTGGCGCATTTTGTGTGTGTGTTCATATCCCCGTGGTGGTGTGGTGATTATCCCATGTTGGGGCCCCACCTTAGCAACTGTACAGTATATACTCTTTGGCGCCATCGCTCTCATTCTTTAAGTCCCCCTTGTTCACATCTGGCAGCTGTTAATTTGCCTCCAACACTTTTCCTTTCATTTTTTCCCCATTATGTAGATAGGGGCAAAATTGTTTGGTGAATTGGAAAGCGCGGGGTTAAAATTTCACCTCACAACATAGCTTTGACGCTCTCGGGGTCCAGACGTGTGACTGTGCAAAATTTTGTGCCTGTAGCTGCGACGCCTCCAACACTTTTCCTTTCACTTTTTCCCCATTATGTAGATAGGGGCAAAATTGTTTGGTGAATTGGAAAGCACGGGGTTAAAATTTCACCTCACAACATAGCCTATGACGCTCTCGGGGTCCAGACGTGTGACTGTGCAAAATTTTGTGGCTGTAGCTGCGACGGTTCAGATGCCAATCCCGGACGTACATACACACATACATACACACATTCAGCTTTATATATTAGATTGTACCAGAGTGCGCTACATAACTTACTAAATGGTGCCACAAAAAGGTGCACTAGGATGCAATCAACTGTAACCCTCTCGTGCAGGAGAAAGGCCCCCAATAACTGTTCCCCTTCCTTCTGAACCATAAGGCCACAATAAGGGTCAGGGACTAGTAGCCTGCCTAAGGGAGACCCAATCTTTCTCCCAGCATCAGCCTGGACTTCCATCCATACAAAACTTGAAGCATCTATGGTCGACTCCCATCCCGAAAGAGGAGAACCAGGGATCAAGGGAGAGCGAAACCTGGTAAAACCCCCCACCCCAATCCTAGAATGTTCTAGGGGGCTAGTGACACACACATGCAAAGAGTGACACACAGGTGAAAAAAACGTAATTTAATGATGAGGGGTTTTGTAGTGTAATACTAGCAGGGACCTTCAACCGGGAATTTAAAAATTTCCCATCCTAGCCAAAAGGCCCAGAAATGGGTGTGTGCTCAGAACGAATGATCGGGTGAAATGCTCTCTAAACGCGACAAAACTCAAGTGAGTTTCCAACTCCTACTGAGTTAGGGCACGCAATGGTCATCATTTCTGTGGCTCGACTTAATGGCTTTGATCCTGGAGGGGCAGGGTTTCCACCCTATAACTATATGTCACCCTATGTACTAATACCTTTTTACCACAGCTGGCATATATACCCATATAACCCAGCTAGCATCTTCTATACACGCATGCTGACTGACGTCTTGTTGCTTTAGAGTGCGCAAAGGTGTTAATTGGGTTGTCCACTTCTGGACAACCCCTGTTTAAAGGGAATCTTTCAGTAGGATTGACCCTCCTAATCTATATGAACATGCAGGTCATGGGAAGCTGAATAAAATGATACCTTGATATCTGTGATCTGATGTCTTATTCCTGAGAATTCCACGCTTGTCTTATATGTAAATCAGCTGTTCTAGGTTATGGGACACTGATCTGTATGAGAATCTGCCTTCACAGATTATTTTAAATAAAAGGGGTCATTTACCAGTGTGCGCAGCTTCCATCTCACAGGCAGCCAGGGTGGTAATACAGCAGAGCTGGGAGAGATGCAGCAATTGTGTTTGTAAGAAGACAAAGTTCAGTTCTACTGTTCTGTGGAAGTTATATGTCTCACACTGGTAGCGCCTCCTTTCATATAAAATAATCTCCGGAGGCAGATTATCATGTAGATCAGTGTCCAGCCCATAGTCCTAAAACGGCTCATTTATATGTATATATAAAAAAACATGGATTTCTCTGGAATAAAATATCAAATTGCTGGTATCAAGGTATCATTTTATTCCTATATCCTACATGCCCATAAAGACTGATTAGGAGGGTTGATCCTAATGTAGATTCCCTTTAAGAAGTAACTAAACTTTTAAGGCGGTTTTCATGTTTGGCAGGCAATTTACTTATTTGCAGATCGGTGGGTCCTGCTTCTCAGGGTACAGCTCTTTTTGCTAAGCAGTTTGCAATAATCAAGTTACTTTTATTGCCTAAAGGCTAAAGGAGTTATCGTGCAGAATTAGATGGATGTTCTATCTTTTCAGTCCTAGTAACTTATATCATCCATTGTATATGTGCACTATTATTATTAACCCTTGTTTTTCTTGTGTCGTATTCTAGATGCGGTGTATGTACTCTGCTATTCTTTGATCCTGCTTTCCATCGATTTGGCCAGTCCCCATGTGAAGAACAAAATGTCAAAGAGAGAGTTCATCAGAAACACACGCCGCGCTGCTCAGAATATTAGCGAAGAATTTGTAGGGCACCTTTATGACAACATTTACCTTGTTGGCCATGTTGCTGTGTAAAAGTTTAAAGGAGTTGTCTGGGACTAAGATATTCAAGACGTATTCTTAGAAAAGTTCATTAATATCAGCGCGGTCGTGAACTGCCGTTAAGACCTCAAGAAAAAGATGAGGAACAGAATCCAATCCAGCTGAGAAAATAGAAAAAACGTTATTCCGCCATAATACAACGTTTCGACCAGTAATGGTCTTTATCATGCCTGATAAAGACCATTATTGGTCGAAACCTTGTATGATGGCAGAATAACGTTTTTTCTATTTTTTTCACCTGGATTGGATGCTGTTCCTCATCTTTTTCTTGTAGTTACTTATGTCCAATTGGGTTTATGGACTTGGAGCGTGCATCCTGATGCTTATCTGATGTGCTGTCCGCTTCTTTTTTCTTTGCCACGAAGACCTGGCTGCCGGAAGTTGAAAGTGCATAGAGCCAGGGCACCACAGCGCTGTACACTTTAATAGCTGTAATCCGGTATTGCAGCTCCCGTTGACGTGGATGTGGCCTGAGCTGCAGTTCCTGAGTGTGACCACTATGCAGTTTGTGGAGCTGTGGTTTTCTAGCTCACTGTGTGTAATTTTGGTGCCTGTGGACCCAGGTGTCAACTCAGCAGTGGGTTGATGGTTGTTGGGTATTGATGAGGTATGCTAAGAATAGGTCATCAGTATCTTTAGTCCCGGTCAACATCTTTAATCCTTTCATCTCTAGACTCTGAAATGTTAGTCAACTACTACTACAGCTCTCCAAAGCATTGACCCAGTTGGCTAATACAGGGTTACGATAGTGCTGGTCATTCTACCATCTGTCTACAATCTAATGATGCATTCTGTCATTTCTTAGCAATCTATCTTGGAGAATAATTATTTTTATGACTAGATTTGCCTATCACGTCTTGCACTTACCGTGCCATTAGACTGACCTAGCCATTTATGACTGTTAAACTGACATTATAATGTAGGCCTTCTTCAGGGTAATGGAACTAAACACTAGACTTTGTTTTGGATCGCATTTACCAATGCATTTGTTTGTTTTTTAATATTTTGCAATTTGTACATATTAAACTAAAGAGATTTATAATCATAATATAAATATTAAATATGTAAAGTATTTTAACTAAAGCTTTGGTGTTTTGCTGATTTTTATTTTCCAATGGTAGTCACATAATTATGACATGCAATCAAAATGTTTAATATCACCAAGGCCAATTTAGACGGCGCCACTTCTGCCCGTAAACGAGCGCTGCTCAACATCATACCAATGGACCAGCGTTCATTTATATCGATCATTGTTTGGAGACAGAATGATCATTAAAGCACTATTCTGTGCCTGTACAGTCTGCAGGTTGCTGGCAGCACGTCCTCTGTTTCAGGAGAGCTGCCAGCCATGAATTATTGGGCCGCATGAAGCATTTTTCCTCATTCATGTGTTGATCGGTGATCTGGATACAGATCTATGATCGGGATTGAACGTACTTAAATTTTGCTTGTGTAGATTGGCCTATAACAGGAATACTAAATGTAAAGGGAGAAATCTGCCCTCCTTTTACTGTATATTATAGCATATTACAGTCCATGTGTGGGGGAGGGGGGTTCTTGGTTTCCCACAAGGAAACAAATTTTCCAACCAACATTGCTGATCATTCCAGGGACAGGTTCACATGACCGCATAAAAAAATCGTTCAAATGTCACCCAGAATAGTAGGACAATTATTTTTTTTTCTCACTTGCCATCAGTGTACAGTCCATATACATTCCTTTCCATTTTTCCTGCAACAGCTATTAACCTTTTAATTAGTTGTGTTTTGTTCCATTGGACCCCAAATTAATTGGTTTTCATCATATTTCGTCAAGTCTGAAAGGTAGGTAACCGTGCGTCTTGGTAGTTTCCTAGCTGCCTTCTCTGTGCGTTGCGAGACATGGTGTAGACTACACGCGGCACAGCGAAGTGCTTGCAACTAATAGTGTAAGTATTTTGGCACTGCTAACTGAAGGTTAATCATTTACAAGGCCATTTAGTGTCCTATGCTACAGAATTGCATTGTATCTGTAAAAATCAGATTTTTTTTTTTTTTTTGCTGCACACCCATAGACTTGATTTGGGAGAGTCTCATCCAATTTCTAGAAGAAACTTGGAGTGCTACAATTTTTATTTATTTTATTTTTTAACGTGCCGTTTCAATCAGTGAAAATATGGTTCATGTACACGGACGCATTGTATTGTATTGGTCTGTGTGCTGTCCGCTTTTTTTTTTTTTTTTCTCCACGAACCGCACTCGGACCAAAAATATGGTTATGTGCCCTAATGTGCAGACCATTGTTACAGCAAGCCTTATGCCTGGTCAGTGATACAGATGTACATGGAGGGGATCTAATGAAAATGTGGGTTTTAATATGTTTGCTGACAAATATTTTCTGTTAGTGGTCTCCTGTCTTTTTTTTTATTTCTCACTTTTTGGTTTAATTTCTGATTACTTGCCCCCAATAACCTATGGCTAGTCTTTGAGCTTTAATTACGGTATTTTTCTGACCATAAGACGCACTTTTTTCCCTCCAAATTTGGGAGGAAAGTGTGGGTGCGTCTTATGGTAGGGATGTAACGTGGGTAGGGGGCAGCAGCGAGTGGGATTGCACTGGGAGGCAGGAGGCAGAAAAATGTCCCTGCCAGGCTGATTGGGCTTCAGGAATCAGCGCTGGGGGAACCACATGGTCCCGATCATTAAAGTGCAGTGAATATTCATTAGCTGCTTCCCCGCCCACCTGTCAGCTGAGTGGTGAGCAGGGAGCAGCAAATGAATACTCCTTCACAGGGACACACACGGTTTCCCCAGCGCTGGACTCCTGCAGCAGCTGGGGGGATCTGTGTGTCCAGTGGAGGAGGGGGCAGCTGGGGCCAGAGGGGACAAGATCGCTGCATACCTGCCTGCCGGGGCTGTGCTGGATGCTGAGTGCTCCAGCACAAGGACCTGTGTGATGTCAGGAGTGGGCGGGCTGGAGCATCACATGGCAGCACAGAGCCCTCCCTCTTGATGTCATCACAGGTCCTGCAGACACCACACTACAATCTGCAAGCTTCCTCCTGTGCTGTGGAGAGGCAACAAGAGGGAGGGCTCTGTGGTGTCATGGGATGGGATGCTCCAGCATTTTACCTCACCACAGGCTGGCTGCCACAATTAAAAGGTTAGTCACTACAACACACGATAAAGCACTCTGCCAATCCTGTGGTGAACTATAACTCCCAGCATGATATAGGATCTGCAGGACATGCTGGGAGTTATAGTTCTCCCATGGGTTCTTAAAGCAGCACTCTAGTGTTATTTTTCAGTGCTGGAGTGGTGCTTTAAATATAAGCCCTGTGCCCCCATTCTTATACTCACCCTCCAGCATCTTCATATAGTACTTTACAGACACCACACTGGTCCCGCAGCTTCCAACATAATAACATACTATTATATGTGTTGTTATTATATATAATAGTATGTTTATGTTATTCAATATTACTCTGTCGCCTCATTGGGGGACACAGGACCATGGACCATGGGTGTTATGCTGCTGTCCACTAGGAGGCGACACTATGCATAATCTGAAAAAGATTAACTGTGGCTCCTCCTGTGCAGTATACACCCCTGGACGGCATCAGCCTTCTCCAGTTTTTGCTTAGTGTCGCAAAGGAGGCACACCTAAAGATTTTTACTCCGTTTTACTCCGTTTCCCGTTTTCCGACGGGATTACAGATGAAGAAAAGAGGGTCTCCTGTGAGACCCCCGGCATGGCTCCTTCCTCGGCCCCCTATTATGGGGTGCCCAGTTGAAGTTGAGATGGCTATTCCCCATGCTGCTCCTTCCCCAACCTCTCGGGTGTTGGTTCGAAGTCGAGACCCCCCTCCTTCCCCAATTCCTTTTGGTTTCTGGGTTGAGGTCGAGGCGAGGATAAAGGCCCCTGAAGGTGTGTGACAAAAGCACCCTCCCTATCCCCCTCTGGGGGTATTAGGTTGAGACACCTCAGGTAAGGCCTGTACAGGCAGCATCCTACAGCTCCCAGCAATGGGCCAGCACACTGCGCCTGCATCCAGGGACCCCAGCCCAGCTGCGGGCTCCTGTTGGGGCCGGGGGGAGTGCAGGCAGGCATGGCACATACAGACACAGGGTTCCCTGCGTCCCTGTCTCTGCGGCAGCACCAGCTCTATACTGCCTCAGGGGGACCCCAGCCGGGCTCCCCCTTCCGCTTATAGCCCCACCGCCATCCTGCCTTCAAATCCGGAGGGGTCCGGTTCAGATCCGACCCCCTCCCGGACTTTCGCGCCGGCCTGGAGCCCTTCTGGGCCTCAGGCATCTAATTTAGGCCCCGGCTTCGGCCTAGCTGAAGCAGCAGCCTCCTCTCCGCCCCCCGGCCCGCCCCCCGGATGACAAATATGACACTCTACAGTGTCATACAAGGGGCGGATCGAGACAGAAAGGGCGGGTTTTTTATAGCCTTGCCGCCTTTTTCCAGCTCTCCGCCCCCTTCTCCTCCTCTCTCCTCTGTCTCTGCAGCCATTTTCGGCTGCAGATTAACCCTGCATCTCCCGGTCTGCAGGACCAGGCAGCCAGTCTCCGGGGGGCACAGGACTGTGGATTTTCGGCGCTGGACCTAGGGGTACACTGGTGGGGTAAGATCACAGCTGGGTTATCTTTACTCAGCTGTGAATCCATATTACCTATAAGGCTCCCCTGTAGGTTCTCTACCCCTGTAAGGTCCATCTGCTGGCAGCACTTCTGCACTCTGTGCACTATGCCGGGCTCAAGGTCTAAGAGAACCAGGCAGAACTGCTATTATGCATTCTGCACAGCCTGCGGGACCGCTCTCCCCAGTAGCAGCACGTACCCGCATTGTCAGAACTGTATACAAACTACTGTCACAGCCTCAAGAAGCCCCTGCCAATGCCTCGGTGTCTAATGCCACACCGGAATGGGCTACTCAGTTATCGCAATCTATGACGCAGTCTATAGATAACCTAACTTCCACATTGCTTCAGGCTCTGCAGGGTCATGCCCCGGCTATGACCGTTACCCAACAACGGGAGAGCTTGACTCAGGAACAAGATGCCCCTGGCACATCCACGTCTAGGTCAGGACGCAAGCGGATCCATAGATCAAGTCCATCTGCGTCATCCCATAGCACACGGTCATCCCCCTCTAGGGAGAGACACCGTTGCTCCAGGTCATCTAGACCGTCCCATTCCAGGGACAGACAATGCAGATCTCCGCAATCCCCAACCAGAGAAGGCCTCCTCCCCAGCTCACCCAGCAGGGGACGCCTCAGTGATACACAGAATTCGGAAGGCATCTGCGACTCTGACTCAGACAGAGAAACTGAGGGGTCCCTGATCCCAATCCCTCCTAGCAATACAGCGCTAGTTGAGGACATAATATCGTCCATCCATCGGGTGCTGGACATTTCTGATCCGCCACCAGAGGCCCCAGAACATCAGATTTCCTTTGAAGGACCTCTGAAGCCGCCTAAGGTTTTTTCTAACCACCCAGAGTTTAAGGCGATCCTTAAAAAACTCGCTAATCGCAAATATCTGGAGGCGAGGTACCCCTTCCCACAGAAGGACACCAAGGAATGGACAGATCCACCTGAAGTGGATCCCCCAGTCTCCAGGCTAGCAGCACAGACCCTCCTTTCACTGCCAGATAGCTCAACCCTAAGGGACGCAGCAGACCGGCAGGTAGAACGCATGGCTCGTTCAATTTTCGAGGCTGCAGGGGCATCCCTGGCTCCCGCGTTCGCCTCAGTTTGGGCTGCCAAGGCCATCCTGGCCTGGGCAAACAATTTACAAGCCTTCCAAGCATCCGCTCCTGAACTGTCGGACCAAGCGGTTCAAATTGCTGTTGTAGCAGATTACATGCTCCATGCAGCTCTGGATTCAGCAAGGGGAGTCGCGGGGATAGCATCAAACGCCATCACGATTCGGCGTATCCTCTGGCTGCGGGAATGGAAAGCGGACGCAGCCTCAAAGAAGTCCCTCACGCACCTCCCCTACCTCAGTGGGAGACTTTTCGGTGAACAGTTGGACACTATGATATCCAACGCCACAGGGGGTAAGAGTACTTCTCTTCCCCAACTGAAACCTAAACGCACTTACAAGAAGCGTAACCAAACTCGATTCCGATCCTTTCGGAATTCCTCCGGCTGGTCCGTCTCGCGTCCAGTACAAAATCGTAACCGTTCCCCACGCAGGGACAACTCACGATCGACGCAAAGGTCGGACAAGACCTGGCAGTCAAAAGCAGGCCAGTCTAAGCCCAGAGGAGGAAAATCTCAGACCTTCTCCTCCTCATGACTCACGGACTCCGGAAGACACCACACCAGTAGGCGGCCGACTTTTGCTCTTTCATCAAGTCTGGCTGCCTATTACAGAAGACAGGTGGGTCACGGAACTAGTGTCTTCCGGATACAAAATAGACTTCACCTCCAACCCACCGGACCGGTTCTTCCTCTCTGTCCCCCCAAAACCGCCAGCCAAGGCTCGAGCCTACCACCAAGCGGTCTCCTCGCTTTGTCAATCAGGAGTCATAGTACCGGTACCCACGACCGACCGTTTCCGAGAGTTCTACTCCAATCTGTTCGTAGTTCCCAAGAAAGGAGGCAGTGTACGGCCCATACTAGACCTAAAACAGCTCAACAAATATGTACGGGTCCGTCATTTCCGCATGGAGTCCCTTCGGTCCATCATTGCGTCCATGGAGAAGGGAGAATATCTCGCCTCCATAGACATACAAGACGCATACCTGCATATACCCATTGCACCTGCCCATCAGAGGTTTCTCAGGTTCGCAATAGGCCAGGACCACTACCAATTCGTGGCTCTCCCCTTTGGACTCGCCACGGCTCCCAGAGTGTTCACCAAGGTCATGGCAGCCACCATGGACGTCCTGCACTCCAGAGGCATAGTAGTCGTTCCATACCTGGACGATCTACTCATCAAGGCTCCCACCTTCAAGGACTGCGAGCTCAGCGTCTCAATCACAACCGATACTCTCAGTCGCATGGGCTGGTTAATCAACCTACAAAAGTCATCACCAACCCCGAGTCAGTCCCTGACCTTCCTGGGAATGTTATTCAACACCTCCAGGGGTCTAGTGCTCCTTCCCAAGGACAAGGCACTGGCTCTCCGACTAGCAGTTCGCACCCTCCTCCGCAAACCCCCTCGATCTCTCCGGTTTGCCATGAGAGTTCTCGGCAAGATGGCAGCGGCAATAGAAGCTGTCCCATTTGCCCAGTTTCACCTCAGACCTCTCCAACTAGCCATTCTCAAGTCCTGGGACCGGAATCCCTTTTCTCTCGACAGGGAGTTCCAGCTAACGTCGTCAACCAGGAGGTCCCTGCACTGGTGGCTCAAGCCAACCTCACTAGCAAAGGGGAAATCCTTTCTCTCAGGTCAATGGAAGGTCCTGACCACCGATGTGAGCCTGACGGGTTGGGGTGCGGTGCACCTACACCACAGGGCACAGGGCAAATGGTCCCCAGCGGAAGCGACCATGCCCATCAACATCCTGGAAATTCGTGCCATCCTACTGGCATTGAGGGCCTTCCATCACTTACTGGCAGCCTCTCACATCAGGATACAGTCGGACAATGCCACGGCTGTGGCATATGTGAATCATCAAGGGGGGACCCGCAGTACCCAGGCGATGCGGGAAGTGTCACATATCCTCCGCTGGGCGGAGGACACAGGGTCGGTTCTTTCGGCGGTCCACATTCCGGGTGTGGACAACTGGGAAGCAGACTTCCTCAGCCGACAAGGAATAGACTCGGGAGAGTGGTCTCTCCATCCCGAAATTTTTCAACAGATCTGTCTCCGCTGGGGGACCCCGGATGTGGACCTAATGGCATCCCATTTCAATGCCAAGGTCTCCAACTTCATTGCCAGAACACACGATCCGCGGTCGCTCGGAGCAGACGCTCTGGTTCAGGACTGGACCCAGTTCCAGCTTCTGTACATTTTTCCACCTCTCCCCCTGATATCCAGAGTGGTGAGGAAGATCAAACAAGAGGGAGTTCCAACCATCCTCATTGCACCAGACTGGCCCAGACGCACATGGTACGCCGACATCGTACAACTCACAGCAGACGCCCCTTGGCGTCTCCCCGACCGCCACGATCTTCTATCACAAGGGCCGTTCTACCACCAGAACTCAGGGGCTCTCAATTTGACGGCGTGGCCCTTGAGACCTGGGTTCTAACCCAGGCAGGGCTCTCGGCAGATGTCATTGGAACCATGATCAGAGCACGGAAACCAGCCTCTGCCAAGATTTATTACCGTACCTGGAAAGCTTTCTTTACCTGGTGCGAATCTCGTGGCCAGATCCCACTCCCTTATTCCATACCCAAAGTACTTGGTTTTCTCCAATCGGGTCTGGAGGCCAGGCTGTCCTTGGGCTCGCTTAAGAGCCAGGTGTCAGCCCTCTCAGTGCTTTTCCAAAGGCGCATTGCTACCAAGCCGCAAGTAAGGACTTTCCTTCAGGGGGTTTCCCGATTGGTTCCCCCCTACAGACGACCACTAGAAACGTGGGACCTCAACCTGGTCCTGACAGCATTGCAGGAACCACCCTTCGAACCTCTTAAGGAGGTCCCGCTCCGCCTTCTTTCCCAGAAGGTGGTTTTCCTGGTGGCAATCACCTCGCTACGCAGGGTGTCTGAACTGACAGCACTTTCCTGCAGACGGCCTTTCCTGGCATTTCACCAGGACAAGGTAGTTCTTCGTACGGTCCCATCCTTCCTCCCGAAGGTTGTGTCCGACTTCCACCTCAATGAGGAAATTTCACTACCATCCCTTTGTCCGGTTCCGGTTCATAGAGTGGAGAAGGCTCTGCATATGCTTGACCTTGTCAGGGCTTTGCGTATATACGTGTCTAGGACTGCGTCCTTCCGGAGGTCTGATTCCCTTTTCCTCCTTCCGGAAGGCGGCCACAAGGGTATGCCAGCTTCCAAAGCTACTCTTGCCAGGTGGATCAAATCCACCATACAAGAGGCGTATCGCCTTAAGAATTCTCCTCTTCCAGCCGGCATTACGGCACACTCTACACGGGCGGTAGGGGCCTCCTGGGCCATTCGGCACCAGGCTTCGGCACAACAAGTGTGTAAGGCGGCCACTTGGACTAGCTTACACACGTTTACTAAACACTACAGGGTTCATACCCAGTCCTCAGCGGACGCGAGCCTGGGTAGACGTGTCCTGCAGGCGGCGGTGCCCTAAGTGTACGGGCCTGTCTGCACAATATTCGTCCATTGCTTCCCACCCAGGGACTGCTTTAGGACGTCCCATGGTCCTGTGTCCCCCAATGAGGCGACAGAGTAAAGGAGATTTTTGTGTACTCACCGTAAAATCTCTTTCTCTTAGCCTCTAATTGGGGGACACAGCTCCCACCCTGTTGCCCTTTCCGGGCTGTTGTAACTGTTGAGTTCTCATATTGTTTCTTGAGCTCGTACATAGTTGCCTTCTTACAGGCATAATTATGTTATTCATGTTACGTTCCTCCTACTGCTTTTGCACAAAACTGGAGAAGGCTGATGCCGTCCAGGGGTGTATACTGCACAGGAGGAGCCACAGTTAATCTTTTTCAGATTATGCATAGTGTCGCCTCCTAGTGGACAGCAGCATAACACCCATGGTCCATGGTCCTGTGTCCCCCAATTAGAGGCTAAGAGAAAGAGATTTTACGGTGAGTACACAAAAATCTCCTTTTTACCACCTTTTTTGCTTCAAACATTTTTTTCCCTATTTTCCACCTCTAAAACCTGGGTGCGTCTTATAGTTCGGTGCGTCTTATAGTCCGAAAAATACGGTATGTCTTCTGCTTATAGTGAGGGACAGTGCTAGAGTCAGCTCAATCTTTAAAGTGACCTTGCCCCCCACACCTCCACCTTACCTTCCCTGGCTTCATAATGGTTCTAGGATAGGATTACATAATACATTTCAGTATTTTTCTTTGTATTCTACTATTTATCTTTGAATAAATGGAATTTACATATGGAAGATGGATCACAGTCCCTTATCCCTGTTTTAGATTCATTCCACTTCAGTAAGGAGCACAAAGATCTGAGAAGTGCCAGAACAGGAGCAACAGGGACTTTTATGTCTTCTATTATTTAACACCATTCTCAGCATTTTCTAATATGATTGAAGTGTCAGGCCAACTTCTTTGAGTTTCACTGACTTACTAGGCTGTCACAGAAGCCTGAATTTGCCTTTAAAAAAAAAAAAGTTGAATAATCAAATTTGACAATACTGAAGATTTTTTTTTTCCATAATTTAATCGTACATGTGAATAGTTATACAGTGGTTAGCACTGCAGCCTTGCAGCGCTGGAGTCCTGGGCTCTAATCCCACCTTGGACAACGTCTGCAAGGAGTTTGTATGTTCTCCCCGTGTTTGCGTGGGTTTCCTCAAGGTTCTCCGGTTTCCTCCCACATTCCAAAGACATACTGATAGGGAATTTAGATTGTGAGCCCCATCTGGGACAGTGATGATAATGTGTGCAAACTGTAAAGCGCTGCAGAATACGTTAGCGCTATATAAAAGAAAAAAAATAAAGATGAAGAAAAAAAATTGAAAATAATTAGTATATCTTCTAGGAGAAATGCACTTTTTTCTCATCCTGGATTGATTTTTAACTCTCTTCACAGGTAATGTATATCTTCAGTGACTACAGTGTTTCATGTTACTAAGATGGGAGATGACAGTTGCTGCTCATAAGGATCAATAGAGAGGAGGAGCTGGAAGCAGACACATTAAGCTGCAAGTTCTCCTGAAATGATGGGTATGCATTAAAAGGGTTGTCTCTAGTGATGAGCGAATAGACTCCTTACTCGAGATTTCTCGAGCACGCTCGGGGGTCCTCCGAGTATTTTTTAGTGCTCGGAGATTTAGTTTTTCTTGCTGCAGCTGAATGATTTACATCTGATAGCCAGCATAAGTACATGTGGGGATTCCCTAGAAACCAGGCAACCCCCACATGTATTTATGCTGGCTAACAGATGTAAATCATTCAGCTGCAGCAAGAAAAACTAAATCTCCGAGAACTAAAAAATTCTCTGAGGACCCCCGGGCGTGCTCGAGAAATCTCGAGTAAGGAGTATATTCGCTCATCACTAGTTGTCTCATCCTCTTAAAGTGGTTCTCCATGAATGTAATATAATGGCTGTTACATAATTCAAATGGCAGTCTGTCCAAGTCACGTGTCAGGATGTGCTGCTTCCTGTTGATACACTACTCCTGAGATCTGTGTCTCAAATGCCAGAGGAGCTGTATTATAAGTACACATATCGGTGAGTTGCTGGGAACTGGTTGTGTGACGGGAGAAGAGAAAAAAAATCTCCTTGGCTGACTGAGCCCAATGATTTTTTTTCTCAACCTCCAGTTCTCTGTGCGAAGTCGGCCAAGGAGAGCTGTATTTCTTTTCTTGTCACACACTTCTCATCTGCTCATGGAGATATGGGTAATTAAGATACAGCTCCTTTTATAGTTGACACACCGTTATCAGGAGCTGTTTCCTGAGACTGCAGATCATCCTGACACCTAACTAGGGACTGGCTGCTCTTATGAATTTTTTGATGAGGACCATTTTAGGACATTCTTGGAGGACCCCTTTAAGTTGATAACATTGCAAAGCGCTTGTAAAAACATGTACTTTGCAATATATTCTTTAAAGGAAACCTGTCAGTAGGATTGTGCACAGTAATCTACAGACCGTTTCACGCCAGCGCCCATTATACTGATTACAATACATTGGTTGATGAAATCCGTCTTGTGGTTGTTGTTTAATCTTTTATTTTCAGTTTTGAGTTAATGATATGCTCGTGCTCTGTGGTGGCCTGTGGGGGAGCTCTGTGTAGGTATTCACGTATATGGGTTCTGACAGGTCACTGATCCCTCAGAGACCTGCCCCCTAGTTTACATCATGAATATCATGCATACATATTGGGAAAAAAACCCTTCTGCAGGCAGAGCCAGCCATGGTACCTGCGCTTCAGCATAATCGTATATGTACTGTGTTTATGTTTGAGGTTATCCTGATATTTCAAAAAGGAAAAAAAAATCCATTTGACAATGGCACCCGCCGCACCTGCGCAGTAGCTGCTATCAGTGATCCGAACGCTGCTACTGCGCAGGCAACGGCGGAGCTATCTTGCTAGAGGAAAAAAATCCTCCTCCAAGATGGCGCCACCTGCGCAGTAGCAGCTCTCGGCGATCACTGATAGTTGCTACTGCGTGGGCGCTATTTTCAGATGGATTTTTTGGGGGGGAATATAGGGATAACCTCAAACAGATTAATTATATACACGGTACATATGCGATTATGCTGCAGTGCAGGTACCACAGCTGGTGCCTGCAGAAGGTTTTTTTTTTTTTTCCTTCCAATATGTGTGTATATATAATATTCATTATGCAAACTAGGGGGTAGGTCAAGGAGGGATCAGTGACCTGTCAGAAGCCATACAGATGAATACCTAATCAGAGCACCACATTAAGACCCCCCCCCCCCCCCCACAACAGGCCACCCCAGAGCACGAGCTTATCATTAACTCAAAACTGAAAATAAAGATTACACAGCAACCACAAGACGGATTTCATCAACCAAGATATCATTTTAATCAATAGAACACTGCCGACCTGACACTGTCTGTCTGTAGATTACTTAACACAATCCTGCTGACATGTTCCCTTTAAGGTAAGTATGGAGAGAATTTATAATAACCTTGCTTACTCCTTTCTTAGATGATAGGTTACCAACCACCGCAGTAGACCATCAACTTCAGTTTTGTTGTGCTCCTGTGAAGCTATAGTGTCAGAGCTGCATCTGAAAGCATACAATTCAGGCTAGTGGTGTAAAGAGGCCACTGACCATAACCATTTAATTGTCATCATAAAGATACATTTCTATAGAATGATCTACATAGAACAATGCACAACATTACTACCTATGTAACTATCCATGTTGAAACTGTGGCATTTCCAATTCAATCAGTCAAACAGCCAATTTGTAAGTATGTTTTGAAGAGTAAAGGACACCCGTGCAAACATATGGAGACATTGGCCCCGATTCATCAAGATGGGCATGTGTCCCTCTGGTTTTGATGAGGGTACAGGGTGGAGTGCAAGGTTCCTAAATCATAAAAAGGTGCATGTCTTGAATCAGGCGAGTTACTAAGTGGGGTGCGTCCAGAAATCTTACTGCAGTTGGGGACTGGAGTAAGGTTTGTGGTGTAGCAAACACAGTCAGTCCTCATGAATTTAACAAGCGGGCGTTGCCACTCCCTCATTTTGCCCCAGTAACACCCATTTTGGAGTTTTAATGAACCGAGGCCGCAATCTTTGTACTAATGATAGTCTCTGGTGGTGTTTACAGGCAAGTGTACTAATCCTAGTGCTGAATGGATGTATAAACTGTGCCTGGAAGACCCCCTATATTACCAAATGGAATGGTAATGACTGACTGTGGATTAATTTAACTATAGATTTCCAGGATTTATAACCGAGGAGCTGTGCAATGCAGAGATCTAATTAAATCTCCTACATAATCCTATTTTATGGAGAATACAAGTATTTACTAAGACAGACATGTCAGAGGCGCAGCCTGGTTTTCTTGTCTTGATCCGAATAAAGGAGCACTAAACTAAAACATATGTTTCGCTTCAGTAATTTAGACCTATTATATTTTGACTGTACTATTGGAGATTTGTGTACTTTATACACAATTTTCCTATTGTATATTATATTTGTGTATAATATATATATATATATATATATATATATATATATATATTATTATTATTATTAGAAAATTTGAAATTTGTGCAGCAGCTTAATCTTTTGGATCCTAATAAAGCTTCAGCTTGTCCATAAAGGTCCTTTCCAATCTCCCAGGTACAATTACAGAGACAGAGGACAGGCACAGAGGATTTCCTGCTTCCCTCATGGGTATATTATACATTTTGTTTGACAGAAGGTGGAATTTCAGGATTCTTGGGCAAAAAAAAACAAAAAACCTTGGCATCATGACCAAACACTGCTTCTTTACTTTTCTCCATTTTAAACAATTTCAAACTAAATTAACTTCTGGGTTGGAAGAAGAAGGAAACTGGATTTCCAGGAGGAAAACATTCGGTGCAGTTACGGTAAATTTATGCAAACAGCGCTAACCACAGCCTGGTAAAATGGCCCGATAACTGGAAAAATAGTAACGCGATACCTACATTTTATTTTTGAATGGGGAAAAGGAGGAAATGTTCATCCAAGAGCAAAGTCTTTTTTTTTTTTTCTCTCTTTTGGGGGGGAGAACGTGATAGCCGTGATTCATTTTTCGATGTAATTTGTATCCTGGCCATTGTTTGTTTTTTTTACAATTGAAAGATTTTAACTCCGTTTCCAATTAAACTGAAAAGCAAAAATAAAAAGGGCACACTGCTTTCTCGAAGGGAAGTTGTAATTGCAAATGTTGGCTTTCTTCTTGCCACTGAGAGACAGGAAAGTTGGATTTAATTTAAAATGATTAATGAGATTTTCTCAGACTCCCTGCCTTCAGCATCGCTGCAGTATGTCAGCACAACAACTTGAAATAACTGGACGCCACTCTGTCGCCCAAAACTGTGTTCCCGGAGAAAAATAAACTGCCTAACTGATGCCAGGTACATCTCAGTAGCATTGTCTCCGTACTGCTGACAGCTAATGTCAGTAGACCTCACGGGGTTAACCCCCGTGATTGACATTTAGCACCTATATACGTAATGCAGGCAATTAGTGTTATTGCATCAATATTTATTAACTTTTTTTATTCGACTTCCAAAATTGAAACCTAATTCTGCAATTAAGTCTCCTCTTTTCTGCAGTTAGTACTTGGCAAATAGATTTGTTATTAAATTAATCCTTCAATAATAGTATAAATATGTGAGAGCATTAGTAAAACAATTATGTTCTCCCCATGTTTGCCGGGGTCAACGCCGGAGAGGTTTAATGGCTTCTCTGAGACTGGCTCTAGTGTAATAGAAGCTGAGACTGAAAAGTCCTCGTAAGTACAGGGCCAACTATGAGCACACTGTAGAATAATAGTGCTTTAGAGGAATGGGCTACTAACAATCAGGAATTCTGGTTAAGTAAAAAACACCCTTCAAATATAAATAATCGGTCGCTGTCCGGGTCCTGTTACTAGCAGCACTACGGTATTATCTTGTATAATGAAGGAAGGGGTCATGTACTATACTATATTGTAACCCACTCCTGATCTTCTCTGTGTGGCAGACTACTCTTCCAGTTATCTTGTGAACTAGACCTCTCCTTTCCCAGTTATAGTATGTACCAAACCAATCTTCCTCCACCTATCCTATGGGTCAGACCACTTCCTTACCATCTATCTCATCCACTAGACCACAGCTAACTTATGTTCTATGCCACTTCTTCCATAGCTATCTTATGTACTGGACCACTCCTTGTTCATTTATCATACGTGTCAGACTACTCCTCTACAGCTATCTTATGCCCAACACCACTCCTTTAATTTTCTACTAGATGACTCCTTCCCAGCTACCTTAGATGCCAGACCACTTCTTTACCATCTTAGAATATGTACTAGAGCACTCCATCCACAGCTATCTTATGCCACTTCTTCCATAGCTTTCTTACATAGTAGACCACTCCTTTCCAGCCCAACACCACTCTTTAATTTTCTTCTAGATGACTCCTTCCTAGCTACCTTAGATGCCAGACCACTTCTTTACCATCTATCTTACAATATGTACTAGACCACTCCATCCACAGCTATCTTATGCCACTTCTTCCATAGCTTTCTTACATAGTAGACCACTCCTTTCCAGCCCAACACCACTCCTTCTTTAATTTTCTTCTAGATGACTCCTTCCTAGCTACCTTAGATGCCAGACCACTTCATTGCCATCTGTTTTTCAGTATGTTCCAGACCACTCCATCCACCGCTATCTTATGCCACTTCTTCCATGGCTTTCTTACGTAGTAGACCACTCCTTTCCAGCTATCTTATGCCCCGCATCACTCCTTTAATTATATTCTTTACTAGACCACTCCTTCCCAGCTACCTTAGGTGTACGACCACTTCTTCCCATGATGTCTTATGTGTATAATGATCCTCCTTATAAATCTTTTTCAAGTACAGCTACCCTCTAGGACATTGAAACTGTATTACTGCCATAGAAAATGGTGAATAAAGGGAAAAAAGCGCTATTTAATGTGTATATGAAATATTCATCTGCAAAATTGCTATGAAAAATACAGTAAAAAAGAAGGTAGTGCACAGATTGGCCAATATGTGTGTGCCAACCTGCCATGTGAAGGTGTCCCATAAATTGTAGGCTTTTTTTTGCCCAGGAGAGGTGACATATTAAGACAGGGACCTAATTTTTGAAGGACGCTTTGACGTGGATGTTGGGCTCACATATATTGGCCAATCTATTCGATAAGAACTTACTGTATTTTTCAAAGCAATTTTGCAGATGAATATTTCATATATACATGAAATAGCACTTTTTTTCCCGTTTTCTATGGCAGTACTGCAGTTTCAATGTCCTAGAGTAATCCATCTTGGTAAATCATGGTGCAACCTTTATCATTTTTCAAGTTATCAGCAGCATACAGACATCCTTTATGGCAGTCTGTATTATGACACAAAATACTAGTGTGGCTGCAGTCTGTTGTGTTCATACCATCCTCTATACATGTACAGAGTGAGTAAAACCATGCCTTTTCATGAAATAACTTTTTTCTTTTTAGATTTTACTACCATTTTAATTACAAGCAAGCAAGTAAGGGTCTGGGTCCTGAGACCCCCACTGATCAGTGATAACCCCACCCAAACACCCTGAGAAGTGCACAGCTCATACTTCATAGCCCATGCTTTCTGTTCCCTACACCTCTATGTGCGCGCTCAGGCAGGAGCTGTGTCCTCCTGTTGCCTGAGGGGTGCACGTATCGGGGTTGGTTCTGACCGATCTGCTTGCAATGATATGGCCATTCCAGAATGAAAGAGTTATAAAGGGTTTGGAATTCCTGATAATCCAGTTCCAAAGTAAAACCACATAAGATCAGGTGATTGGCATCCTCAGCACAGGAAAACGACATTATTTTTCAGAAGTACATAACTTGGTTTTCTCTCTTATCTATTTGCAAGACATTGACCCTTCATGTGCCCTTGATGAACTAGGACTCAGCCTTTGTTCTCCAGGGTCATAACCCTTTTGATAAGAGCTTGTAACGAAATGCCGCCATACTCTTCCATGAACCTTTGATGTAGACATATTACTTGTATTCTACAAAGCCTGTATTCCTTCTCGGACATTCTTCTAAACATGACAAATGTTACTGGGAAGAGAAGGCTGAGGCTTTGAACCTTCTGGGATCGCGTCTATGATCATCAGTGTAATCGAGGGAAAAGCTCATCATTTGGAGTTAATCAAATATTGAAGTAACACACTACACTAGTCGCATTATATCTCCTTACATGCCTGTTACCTGGACACTTGCGGTATTATTTCTTAATATACAAATTTATTTAGAATTCCTCCAGAAAACGGCTCATCACTATAATAACTTGGTTATTATTTTCTATAGAAGTCCATATTCGCTTAGACAAGAAAAAATATCAACAATGAAATAGTCGTGACCAGTTTCTGGTTGGAGTATGAGCATAGTAGGTTTCAAATGTGAAAGATAATATTGTCCTCTTCCATCCCATGACTATAATATCGTTACATGGTATTGTTAAAAAAATCTAGATATTTGTAAGATGTTATTCTATAGCGGAGATCTTGGTCATACAGTTTAACACTAATTTCAGCGGAGCACATACAGGCTTAACCTAAAAAATAATGTGTTTACTTGTCCTAGATGTGAAACCAGTCAATTACCCCCATTTGTCCATCAGCTCCAGTTACAGAATGTGAAATAACTGAAATAAAAAAGTGAGTCAATAAAAATTAAGGGGACAAAGGCAAAAAAAAAAAAAAAACCCTTAAATCATCCGCTATGTGTGCTAAAGGCAAACTGTTCCCAAAATTCATTGCACTTCACTAGAAAAAACAACAACTTTTTTCCTGCTTGAATTTTAACAATATTTTTTTTTTAAGACTTCAGTCTTGAGCTTTAAGGCCCCACACGTGTGGATATCGGCAGGTTTAGCCGACAGTCTAATGAGTGTGGGAACCTCCTGAAAGGATGTCGGTGGAGATAAGGATCCAAGATATCTGGATTTGGATTAGTGATTCTTTTCTTCTCACCAAGATAAGCCACCGCCAGAGGATTCTGGCAGCGACTCTCTTGTAGAGAACAGGAATAGACAGTTGCCGGCCAAGCCATCGTACAGCTCTTTGTTGTGCATGAGGGCCCTTACACTTACTTAAATTCTGCTCAAATTAAAATTATGGGTTTATATACATGAACCAACCAGTGACAGGAAATAACCGCCAGTCGGTAAACATTTACCAATCAGCAGTCGATTAATTCCCTGTTTACATAAGCTAACTGGAGTAAATGATGCCACTGAACGATCCGTAATAATTTGCTCAGTCTGCATAGGCTGCCATTGTTCTCGGCTGTGTGAGTGTTGCTGACGCAGGACGATGAAGCACTGTACAATAAATAATACCGCACAAATGTTTTGCTCATTTGATGATCTTCACACTGAAAGATTGTTGTGAAACGAGTGTTATTGTAGACGCTCATTCACCATAATCTTTCAGTGTAAATGCAGGTTGAGACTAAAATCACGTTAAAATGGTTTTCACCAGTTCACATGATAGGTGGTGAATGTTTATCTCTGAGTGACCCACGTCTAGTGCAGTAAGATGGAATGGGGGTCTTTGGACCTCTGTTCTAGTGATCGGTGGGGCCCCAGGGATCAGACTTTTATCACTTATCTTGTAGACTGGTAATTAATATCTAGTGTTAAAACCCCATTAATTGTTCTAATATTTCCCAGTATTGGAGGTTTCCAAGACCCCTTATCAATTTACTGTTCTTTGCACGTGTTCTGCCCAACTCTACATATTTAGTGGGAGAGTTGAGGCCCCAATACCAAGTAGACTAAAACTGGCCAAACTTTGGGGGAGTCGAGTGATGTAGTGGTCGAATGAGCACATGTTTTTGGGGGCCCTTAAAATTAAGCACCATAAAGTGAACACTTGTCTCACAACAATAGGGCAGTGTAAACATGCTGCCAATCACCCGAGAATTAAGCAAAACACTTGTTCGTAAGGTGAGATGATTTGCAAACTTGTTTATAAGTCATTGTTCGTCATCAAGTAGAAACAGGGCATGTGCTGCCGAGAACTAAGCCTATGCAATTGTGCTGCCGAGAGCAATGACAGCCTGTGCATGCAGAGCGATCCATTACAATAATAATAATAATTACTCATCATTCTGTGCACATTAGAAGAGTGTTTGCGGTGTCTAAAGCAGGATATAAACCGCCGTTCACAAGCATGAGTTGTTTGACGGCTGCCATCAGCTAGTGTAAAGGAGCCCTTAGTTTGTCGACATCAACATAATACTGTAACATGTTAAATAGGATATAAATTAAAAAAACAAACACTTTAAATCTGTGTAAAATGACTGCACATATGCAGAAAATATAATGCAGGGCTCATTTACACATCTGCTGCCAGTATTTTACACTGATACATTACATTCTGTGGGAATATTCACATGTCTTTTTGTTGTTGTTTTGCAGACTGATACGCTGCATTAAAAAAAGAGCCAAGTCCTACTTTGGTCCAACGTGCGACCAAATTCGCACATTCATTTAAATAGGTCATAAAAAGCGGACACCACTCTGATAAAAAATGGTCTATTTTTGCAGATGAGAAAAACAAACCGAGGTGTTCATTTTGCCTTTTGTAGTAGAAAAATTCTGGTCTACACGAACGCAAAACAAGTTTTCACAGGATTTGCTGAACTTTACTTGTGATAAATCTCCATTTGAGTGAATGGCACAGATCCCATACTGTCATGTATAGAATGAAATTTGGATGAAAAGGCATCAAATTCCTTGAAATACAAAGGCTCCGATGGAAAACTAATGGATGACTACTGCGGTTTCCTATCCTGTGTTTTCTTCCCTGGAGCCATATAAAACATAAACACTGATAAACGCATTATCTGGTAGAACCTTGGCTGAAGAAGGGACCAAGACAATCCTAATTTTTCATTTGGTATTAACAGAGATTGAACTTTGATCTAATCTTTGTGGTCAAAGGGCTAAGACCCTCATAAATAACGGCGAGTGTTACAAATCCTCAGATTGTCAAGCCCTCTAAGGATAGTAGATTATGAAATGCTTTGTGGATGGCTTGTGATTCTGCCGTATTAATTGTTAACATTTTCTTCCTCCTAGTTATCTAGAATATGAAATTGCCATTTTCAGATAGTGGCATTAAAATAAATTCAGAGCAGCCAAAAATATGGTTTTCAACAGTTGAAACACATTATTGGACTTCTGCCATACTTCTTCATTCTTTTAGGGGCTTTCCAGTTGTATTGTTACCTAAATGTATCAAACAACTTTATTGGAGGGAGTCTTGAGATTGGGAATCTACTGTTAAACATTAGGAATCCTCAAGGTGGTTTTCCAGGTTATTTGAAAGCTGCTCATAGCCACCAATACTGATAAAATAACTAAAAATGTACACTTACCCATCGAACCTCGGCCTTCCCAGCAGCACTTCACAGCTTGATCCTCTGTTTTCTGCTTACAATAGTTGCGATGGTTAAATTTTGCATATCCTACATGACCGCTGCAGCCATTCACTGAGCTCATCAGTGTATAGTGCAAGACCACTGAAGCCACTGCACTGATGAAGTACTTATATGGGGTATGCGGGACGTCACCCCTGTAGGCACGGTAAATAGAAGACCAGCGGTGAAATGGCGGGAAGTAAAATATTTGAAGATACTTTTTTCTTGGCTTATTCGATTTGTATTGGTGGCTCTGGGCAGTTACCACTTTAATAATCTGATTGTTTCCTGGTAATTGTTGGGCAGAATAAAATGTTGGGCTTGTTCGTTAAAGAAAAATACAAAGTCAGAGGAGTCCAGCAGCAGCTTATTACACTTATACACTAGTATACAATCATCCTGACAGCTACTTCATGTGTAATCAGCTCTATCCTCACCTACTGTATCCTCACCCATCCCTTGTAGATTGTGAGCCTTCGCGGGCAGGGTCCTCTCTCCTCCTGTACCAGTTATGACTTGTATTGCTTAAGATTATTGTACTTGTTTTTATTATGTATACCCCTCCTCACATGTAAAGCGCTATGGAATAAATGGCGCTATAAGAATAAATAATAATAATAATGTAAGATTGGCTTAGGACTCTCGTCTTAACATGTCAGAGACATACTGTATGATCAGTAATACAGTTCTTAAAGGAAATCTGTCACGCAAAATAATGTTATTAACCTCCAGATATTGGGTTAATCTGTAGATTATTAATGTTCTGACAATGTGCGATGCTGGCACTAAGAGCCCTGCTACCACCCTTGAGCGATGACTGAAACAGTGCCGACACCACCCCTATGATTGGAAGCCTGCAGGGGAGAATAAAGTCAATTTCCTCCTAGCATGCGTTACTTCACATGACAGGTTCTCTTTAATATACTCGTACATCATAGATAGCGGTCGGCCATACACGTCTTTACTTGGGAGTACATGGAGTAATATGGACAGGAGTCCAGTAACAATGAACATGTTCCCTGTGCAAAGAAAGTGTTATGAAAAAATGCAAACCAGAATAATAAACTTTACAAAATGACCCCATCCCACATACCCCACATATACACTGGATGTATCATGGCAGCAGCTTCAAGTATACCACAGGACCATCTACACCCAACTGAAGAATCAAGTGTAAATGTCCAACCCCCGACACACCGGTGTATGGAAGAATGAGACAGATTTCCCTTGATGTAATATCAGAAAAATAGTTCACAGATTGAAGACCCCTCGATTGTAAGGTCTTGTGTGTGGGTTCCTCTTCTTTGTTCATTTGTTACCATTACTTGTAATTCTTGTGTTTACAGCTATTGCATTGCTGCCCATACGATTGACCGATACTGCCCAAAGCAGACATCTGTGGGAAATTTCAGCTGATTTGGTAGATTTTTTTTCCTTGTTGGAATCTGTATTTGTAAAGTCATTTATGGCAAAATACAGATCTGCATCCTATCAATGGAAGCCCAGACCAGATCTCAATGGAGCTCAATCGTGATTTGTCCTTTTAACTCATTGCTTTATTGTTCAAAACAACAACTTTCACAGACCAACCAAGGACAGCAAGCATTAATCTTAGAGAATGAAGAAGTTTGGAAAATGGCATATTCAAAAACCTCAATGTATTAAAAAGAACGTCAAGACCACAAACCGTTAGAGACAATATGTAATCTTGTATCTATTTTAATCCAAAGTACTCAAGCCAATGTGTAACTTTTTGCTCCTGGTCCCTTACAAATTTTGTAACACGGTCCATCATCTACTATGTGCCATTTATATCAGTGTCTTGTTTTATGTGAGAGAAGCCTTAGGTCCCCGTATGGCACCTTGATTAATTAATGGTTTGCTTACTCTATAACTACTGTATGTATGTTGTACCTGAGGTTAAGCTAAATGTTTCAATATAACTTGTATAGCCATCAGCTAAACGTTCATTTAACTGACAACTTTCTCCCCTCGCCCATAGAGATTGGCCAATTGTTCAAGTGTTTTCAAAGGAAAGAGGGGTAAAGGGTGCGACCAGACACCTTTGGCAGTGGCTTATGTCTCCTGAAAACAAAAAGATCAGCCTTGTAAATACAAACTTCTCAATCCTTATCTCATCTGGCCATCTGTTAAAGGAGAGCCAGAAGGCCACCATTGATCTTTTATATTGTAGAAAGCCACCATTGACATCCAATGATAGCGCAATCCTCCTCTTTTCCTTGTATTCTGTCTCTAATGGACAAATAATCTGTAGATTTGGCTCTCAATACCATCTCTATGCTGATGACACCCAATTCCACACCTCTTCCTGACATCACCTCCACCTGTCAAAAACTGAACTCCTTGTGTTTCCTCCCTCCACTAGCCTACCTATGCCCGATATTGCCATTTCCGTGTGTGGTTCTACCATTACTCCCCAGCAACATGCTTGCTGTCTTGGGGTCATACTTGATTCAGATCTTTCCTTCACCCCCCACATCTGATTACCCGCCCACTCTTGTCATCTACACCTCAAAAACATTTCTAAAATTCAACCTTTTCTTACTTTTGACTCTGCAAAAACTCTTACCGTTGCTCTTATTCATTCTTGTCTGGACTATGGCAACTCTCTACTAATTGGTCTCCCTCTTACAAGGCTCTCTCCTCTCCAATCCGTCCTGAATGCAGCAGCCAGGATCATAATCCTCGCCAAACACTACACTGATGACTCATTCCTGTGCCTGTCATTGTACTGGTTGCCCATCCGATATAGAGTTCAATATAAACTCATCACTCTCACAAAGCTCTCCAGGCTTTAGCACATCCCTACATCTCCCTCGTCTCAGTCTACCACCCTTGTCCTCTGTTCTGCTAATGACCTATGAGTAACATCCTCAATAATCTGAACCTCCCATTCCAATCACATAGACTTGTCATAAGCTGCACCAATTCTTTGCAATGTTTTACTCTGGAAGCTTCGATTAATGCTCAATACCCACAGTTTTAAGTGTGCCATAAAAGCACATTTCTTTAGACTGGCATATCGTCTCAACATACTTATCTAACTATCCCTGTTTTGACCATACAAAGTTTTCTTAAAAACCAGAACCCTCATATCATCTATTCACACACCCTACATGCACTTAATAGTCCTCTGTGTCCATACACATACTAGTTGGTAACCGGTTCATGCAGCATTACGTGAACACCCTATATATTAAATTGATGGCTGAACCATAAAACGAAAGCAATTGTTACCATCCACCAATTTGTGTCTCCCCTATTATCTCATAGATTGTAAGCTTGAGATCAGGGCCCTCATTCCTCTTGGTATCAGTTAATTTATGTGATTATTGTTATTCTGTAATGTCTTTTATTGTTTGTACAAGTCCCCTCTAAAATGTAAAGTGCTGCGGAATAAGTTGGTGCTATAAAAATAAAATTATTATCACAGATTTATGGTGTTGACCAACCTCACGAGGCTGCAGTCTATGTTCGGATGTTGAAGAACCCATGTGTGGTTTTGCATCTGGATTCCCATGCATATTCAGATGTGAATTTTCCCTTTCCATGGAATGGACTTTTAACGCTATGCAACCCAGTGCCTGAGATCTAAATCTGCATAAGTTTCATAGCACTGCAAAAAGTATTTTATTAATCTAAACCCACTGAGCAGCATCTGACATGGCCCAACTTGTAACATCAAATACTCCGGTGTAAGCGTAACTCTAAATCCATCACTCGTGGTAGAAGATCACAGTTTCTGGACGGTCATTAGAGTAAACTTTGTTGGAACCTTGTAACTGTCAGCTGTTTAGTAAACACCAGATTAATACTGAGCAGAGCTGTGGCTCATGTGACCTCAATGTAATGGTTTGTTTGTTGTGTCTCCAGCACTTTGGAAGTACTGAGAAAGGTATACAGAGGAAGAAGACGGTAGGGGCTGGAGACTACTTAGTCCTATGCAAAACTGTTAATTCTGACCACTTAGTGCTCCACAATGTGAGGGAAACAAGACTCTTCCCATGATGGGAACGTTTACTAAATATAGCTAACTAATATATACAATATATGTATATATAAAAAATATATCTAAATTTATGAATTTAGTTTGCTCGCTTATATAGCATCAAATTCCACAGCTCTTTGCAGACATTGTTATGAATTGAATAATAATAATTTAATAATAATTTTATTTACACAGCGCTAACATATTCCACAGCACTTTACAATAAGCGAGGACATGTATAGACAATAAAGACGTCACAATTAGTAACACTGAGTTCAACTGTTACAGTAGCTGATCACAAGCTTACAATCTATAAGGAAACAGGGGGGACATAATAGGTAGAAAGAGCTTGTCATGTATGGTCCAGCCATCATTATGGTAAACTAACTGAAGAGCCCGGCGTTGCCCGGGCATAGTAACTAATTGTGGTTAGTTATAACATTATAATGATTATATTGCACATAAAAACATTTCACATCATACAGTATATTCAACACTACAGATTTGCAACACAAATTAACTTAATGATTACCCAAGTATTTTAAGTCTCCTCATCTCGGCATGCTTAGCATTTTGATCACGTGACCGCCACGCGACCAATCACAAGCCACAACGTCATCTAAGGTCTTTCAAGCGCTCATTCTTAGGAACGGAAGCTGCCGGTTACATCGGTAAGGTCCAGGCTGCGTCGGAGAGGTGAGTATATCAATATTTTTTATTTTTATTCTTTATTTTACACATTAATATCGATCCCGATACCGATTCCCGATATCACAAAAGTATCGGATCTCGGTATCGGAATGCTCAACACTAATCTTAAGTCATGTGACAAGGCTCGTTAAAGGGTCAACATTGACTTGTTGGATTGCTACCTTCCAATAGGTGGCACTAGAGTTCTAGCTCTCTTCCTCTCTGAAGAGACAATTTGCATACGGTAATTACCAAGTATTGATAGTATTTTATTTTCAAATAGTCGCCTCCTCCGGCAGCACCTCACACTGCTCCTCTTTCCACAATTGGAAACACTTGATCCCGAGAGAAATTGCACTAGTTGCAATAAAGCGTATCGTATACACAGCCTACTTCTTGAGCAGCACCACACTTTTCTCCTTTAGACCTCGTTCACACATTATTTGGTCAGTATTTTTACCTCAGTATTTGTAAGCTAAAACTTGGAGTAAAACAATCAGAGGAAAAGTATATTAGAAACACGTCACCACTTCTGTATTTTTCTCCCACTCATGGTTTTGTGCTCAGCCATGAATCCAGGGGACACTGAGCTGAGATTGAGATGCATCTTCAGTGTAGAGGGGTAACGTCATAGAGGTTACTGCCGGTCACTGCCAGCTGTTTCCACGCTCAGTTCACTGTGAGCCAGCCAATGAACTGCGGTATCCTTCATTACACCAGCGTGATAATTTTCTCACAGTGCTAATGGTGATCTCATTGAGGTCACCGCAGTTCAACGGGCTTCTCACAATGAAATACCCATAGGAACCACTGCTTCAGTGACCTGCGGTAACCACAATGACATCCCCTCAGGTCACTGGAACTGGGCCCTGACGTTCAGCTCAGTGTCTCCTGGATGCCAGGCTGAACGATCGCATCATGCCACAATTCAGCAAGGTATCCAGATGAAGTAGAGATGGATTACGGTATGGGACAAATGCATTATGGTTGGACAGGAGAGGAATATGGTGGGGTTTTTTTTGTTTTACACTAATAAATAGGTAAAAGAAGGTGCAGGGTGTTTATCTACTATATAATTGCCTAAGGGTACTTCCGTCTGTCCTTCTGTAACGGTTATTCGTTCGCTGATTGGTCTCGGCAGCTGCCTGTCATGGCTGTCGCGACCAATCAGCGACGCGCACAGTCCAGAAAAAAATGGCCGCTTACTCCCCGCACTCACTGCCGGCGCCCGCATACACCGCTCACACAGGGTTAATGCCGGCGGTAACGGACCGCGTTATGCCGCGGGTAACGCACTCCGTTACCGCTGCTATTAACCCTGTGTGTCCCCAACTTTGTACTATTGACGCTGCCTATGCGGCATCAATAGTACAAAATGTAATGTTAAAAATAATAAATAAAAAAAAAACCTGCTATACTCACCCTCCGCCGCCTTTCTCGCTCCTCGCCACGCTCCCCGGACCGCTCCATTACAAGCGTTAGCTTGCGGTGAGGTCCCGTCCCAGGGCTGGTGTGCGGCAAGGACCTGCCGTGATGTCATGGTCATGTGACCGCGACGTCTTCATAGGTCCTGCTCCCACCAGCCCTGGCACTTGCAATGGAACTCGGCTTCAGGAAAATGGCCGCCGCGATCTCGATCTGCGCACGCGCGGCATCCCGCGGCCATTTTCCTGAAGCCGAGCACTACCATCTGCACAGGATCCCAGGAAGAGAAGAGGCAGGACGCAGAGGAGCAGCGACAAGAATGGTGAGTATGATACACTACAAGGGGCCCTCGGATCGTTAGGTGAGTATGTTTATTTTTTATTTTTTGGCCCTGTGACATACATGCCTCGGTAATATACTACGTCACTGGGCAATATCCTACGTGGCTCTGCTGTATACTACAAGGCTGGGCAATATACTATGTGGCTGGACAATATACTACAAGGCTGGGCAATATACTACAAAGCTGTGCAATATACTATGTGGCTCTGTGCAATATACAACGTAGCTGCGCAATATCCTACGTCGCTGTGCTGTATACTATTTAGCTGGGCAATACACTACGTGGCAGGGCAATATACTACAAAGCTGTGCAATATACTATGTGGCTCTGTGCAATATACTACGTAGCTGCGCAATATACTACGTGGCTGTGCTGTATACTATGTAGCTGGGCAATATACTACGTGACTGGGCAATATACTACGTCGCTGGGCAATATACTACGTGGCTGTGCAATATACTACCTCACTGGGCAATACACTACGTGGCTGGGCAATATACTACGTCGCTGGGCAATATACTACGTGACTGGGCAATATACTATGTCACTGGGCAATACACTACGTGGCTGGGCAATATACTACGTCGCTGGGCAATATACTACGTGACTGGGCAATATACTACGTCGCTGGGCAATATACTACGTGACTGGGCAATATACTACGTAAATGGGCAATATACTACATGGACATGCATATTCTAGAATACCCGATGCGTTAGAATCGGGCCACCATCTAGTTTCAAATAAAAGAGTCTGTGTCTTTCTTTCAATTAAAAGACTTTATTCTTGCTGTGTATTTTTTACAATGACTATGGGGTTAGTAATGAATGCATCTTATAGATGGTACTGGTTTACTTTACAGGAATCACCAGGACATGTGAACGAGGCCTTACTTCCATTGAAAACAAAAGGAATGGACACTGGAGTTTCACCAGCCCGAACCTTTTCTCCTGACAGGAAAAAGAAAAGCTGAAATTATCAGATTAGGCTAACGCTCATCTAATGCATATGATGGCCTTAAAGAGGACCTGGTCACCAGTTCACAAGTGGGCAATTTTTGCTTTAATTTTATTCCCACTGATAACCTGAGTATCGCTTTTTTTATATACATTTTTTAAAATCCACCATACAGTTTCAGAGATATGTTTTTTTTTTAATTAGTGCTTTTTTATGGTGTTTACCCAGGAGGCATGGTTCACAGGATTGTCTGCCAGTCCCGTTGAAATTATGTGCAGTTTAAGGCATAAGCCACACGTCCGTGTTTAAATACGTGGAATAATGTGGAAAAATGCTACCGGTGTCATCAGTGTTTTTCATGGATGGATAAATAAATAAATGACAAAGCTTCTCCTATACTTAGCAATGTACGCAGCCATTCGTGTGCTGTACATGGTTTTCACAGACCCATAGACTTGTATTTGCACTTTTAATCCGTCATACCGGAAAAAAACGGACATGTGAAGAGCCCCATAGATTATAATGGGAATGTGTTGTATCCATGAAAAAAACTAGACAGAACACGCATGTGCAACACTGACGTCCGAATGAGGCCTTAATATGTATCTGATAACCCTGGAGCCGCAACTCTGGGATTATGAAATGTAAAGATACTGCAATATTGTGGCTGCATATTGTCCCTCCTATATCTCAGCTGTTGGCTACTAATAATGGTTCCTTAATAAATGTGTACAAGTTCGGGTTAGTGTGAGTCCCATCATTATGTGTTAATAAGACAGGATACATTGGCTGGCACTTGACTTGATGTGTTGCTTTTTATATCATACAAGGAACTCCATCCTAATTCCTCAGAAGGGTATTTAGATGTGTGGGGCATAATAACTGTCAAGCATGGCATGTCATGTAAGGTGGCCCGTCATGTAAGGTGATCCGTCATGTCATGTCATGTAAGGCAGCCGCTGGCATTGTTGGCACAGCAGTTGTTGCAGTGCTTTATTACCTCTGTAAATGGCACCCTACTATCCTTTTAGTCGGCTGCAAGGAACCTGGAAACTTGTGATATCTTTATATTTAGGGTGTGGATCTGGTTCAGCCTGTAATAGTATCCGTTGTGATCTGTATATTATGTGAGCACATTAACATTGCTGATCAATAAACCAGTCAGTATCTGGCAGTGGCACCCTTGCTCGGCATTCACAGAAAGAACCGTCAGACAGAATACATCTACAGCATGTATAAAATAAAAAACATCTCTGGAAGGAAATGATAGCTGCCTGCTGTCTATTATCATTGCAGCCATAGGAATAACACACTGACATACAGTATAATGCAAAATATATACAATGTGTGGTATAATAGTATTGCAGTTTGTAATGCAGCAGCAATATACTGTCCTAGAATGTGAACACAGCCTGTCTGCAAGATAATGAGTGTACAGTGCACCGCATATTTGCAGGATGCTCTACTACATACAGGTCCTTCTCAAAAAATTAGCATATAGTGTTAAATTTCATTATTTACCATAATGTAATGATTACAATTAAACTTTCATATATTATAGATTCATTATCCACCAACTGAAATTTGTCAGGTCTTTTATTGGTTTAATACTGATGATTTTGGCATACAACTCCTGATAACCCAAAAAACCTGTCTCAATAAATTAGCATATTTCACCCGTCCAATCAAATAAAAGTGTTTTTTAATAACAAACAAAAAAACCATCAAATAATAATGTTCAGTTATGCACTCAATACTTGGTCGGGAATCCTTTGGCAGAAATGACTGCTTCAATGCGGCGTGGCATGGAGGCAATCAGCCTGTGACACTGCTGAGATGTTATGGAGGCCCAGGATGCTTCAATAGCGGCCTTAAGCTCATCCAGAGTGTTGGGTCTTGCGTCTCTCAACTTTCTCTTCACAATATCCCACAGATTCTCTATGGGGTTCAGGTCAGGAGAGTTGGCAGGCCAATTGAGCACAGTAATACCATGGTCAGTAAACCATTTACCAGTGGTTTTGGCACTGTGAGCAGGTGCCAGGTCGTGCTGAAAAATGAAATCTTCATCTCCATAAAGCATTTCAGCCGATGGAAGCATGAAGTGCTCCAAAATCTCCTGATAGCTAGCTGCATTGACCCTGCCCTTGATGAAACACAGTGGACCAACACCAGCAGCCCTGACTGTGGGTACTTGACACTGGACTTCAGGCATTTTGGCATTTCCTTCTCCCCAGTCTTCCTCCAGACTCTGGCACCTTGATTTCCGAATGACATGCAAAATTTGCTTTCATCAGAAAAAAGTACTTGGGACCACTTAGCAACAGTCCAGTGCTGCTTCTCTGTAGCCCAGGTCAGGCGCTTCTGCCGCTGTTTATGGTTCAAAAGTGGCTTTACCTGGGGAATGCGGCACCTGTAGCCCATTTCCTGCACACGCCTGTGCACGGTGGCTCTGGATGTTTCCACACCAGACTCAGTCCACTGCTTCCTCAGGTTCCGGTCACCTCTTCTCGTTGTACAGCGTTTTCTGCCACATTGTTTCCTTCCAACAGACTTACCATTGAGGTGCCTTGATACAGCACTCTGGGAACAGCCTATTTGTTGAGAAATTTCTTTCTGGGTCTTACCCTCTTGCTTGAGGGTGTCAATGATGGCCTTCTTGACATCTGTCAGGTCGCTAGTCTTACCCATGATGGGGGTTTTGAGTAATGAACCAGGCAGGGAGTTTTTAAAAGCCTCAGGTATCTTTTGCATGTGTTTAGAGTTAATTAGTTGATTCAGAAGATTAGGGTAATAGGTCATTTAGAGAACCTTTTCTTGATATGCTAATTTATTGAGACAGGTTTTTTGGGTTATCAGGAGTTGTATGCCAAAATCATCAGTATTAAAACAATAAAAGACCTGACAAATTTCAGTTGGTGGATAATGAATCTATAGTATATGAAAGTTTAATTGTAATCATTACATTATGGTAAATAATGAAATTTAACACTATATGCTAATTTTTTGAGAAGGACCTGTAATGTACTCAATAGATTATTGGTCAATAATTATACAGTATTGTAATACATGTACAATATGACCATATATATATATATATATAAATAGAATATATTAACACATCTATATATACATGTGTATGATATTTACCATTGCAATAGAATAAGCAATATGCAGTGCCTTGCGAAAGTATTCGGCCCCCTGGAACTTTTCAACCTTTTCCCACATATCATGCTTCAATCATAAAGATACCAAATGTCAATTTTTTGGTGAAGAATCAATAACAAGTGGAACACAATTGTGAAGTTGAACGAAATTTATTGGTTATTTTAAATTTTTGTGGAAATTCAAAAACTGAAAAGTGAGGCGTGCAATATTATTCGTCCGCTTTAACTTAATACTTTGCTGCGCCACCTTTTGCAGCGATTACAGCTGCAAGTCACTTGGGGTATGTCTCTATCAGTTTTGTACATGGAGAGACTGAAATTCTTGCCCATTCTTCCTTGGCAAACAGCTCGAGCTCAGTGAGGTTTGATGGAGATCGTTTGTAAACAGCAGTTTTCAGCTCTTTCCACAGATTCTCGATTGGATTGAGGTCTGGACTTTGACTTGGCGATTCTAACACCTGGATACGTTTATTTGTGAACCATTCCATTGTAGATCATTGTCTTGTTGGAAGACAAATCTCTGTCCCGATTTTTTTATACTGCAAGTGTGACTCCAGCCTTATACTAATATCTGAGGCATTAGTTATTATTACTTTAAAACTAAAAAGTGAATTGTTGAGAATCTGCAGACTGTGCCTCTTGAATTTGATACTTTGGGTTTTCTGCACAAAGACCCTTAGTGATGACTGTAACCGACTGTATCCCGATATTTAATAGCTAGATACCTATTCTACTTAAGGCAAAAATAGTTTTCTAGTGACAGATCGTTCTGTAGGAAGAGGTTTCCTGTTTTTTAATGGAAAAAAATTAGCTATTTAAAAAAAATGCAATTTTAGTGAATAATCATTACAAAATATAATGTGGTTTATTTCTATTATTGATGTATTTCTTCAGTTAGAGGACACGATGGCCAGGCTGGCCCACAGCTGGGGTTGTGTCTGGGGTGGGAGCTGGTGGGATTCCACAGGTCACGCACTGACACGCAGCGGCTGACAATGGGGGATATTATGTGAGTGGAGCCCACTGCCCGCACCCTGGGAGCTGTCAGCCCACCGATGAGAATAACCACGGCCGCAGTGATATGAAGGAGCTGATTCATCTCCGGCACAAAGAACCAGAGAGTTCAGCAGCTCTGCACGCAGGATCCTCTCTGGCCCCGGCCTGCTGACAGGATGGATGTCACGGAGAGATGTTACATCATGGAGATGTTCTGCATCATTCATAGGAATAGCAGAACTGAACTCAGGACTTCCACCTCCCAAAATAGAAAACACCATCTGTCTGCGAATAGAATCTTCACTTTGTTCTGCTGTGTGTGAACTGTGATCTGCTGAAAGCTGACCCCAGAGAAGGATGGAGGCAGGACACATGTCATTGCTGTATACATGGAAGGTGGAGGCAGGACACAAGGAAGGATGGAGACAGGACACATGTCATTGCTATATACATGGAAGGTGGAGGCAGGACACAAGGAAGGATGGAGACAGGACACATGTCATTGCTATATACATGGAAGGTGGAGGCAGGACACATGGAAGGATGGAGGCAGGGCACATGTCATTGCTATATACATGGAAGGTGGAGGCAGGACACATGTCATTGCTATATACATGGAAGGATGGAGGCAGGACACATGTCATTGCTATATACATGGAAGGTGGAGGCAGGGCACATGTCATTGCTGTATGCATGGAAGGTGGAGGCAGGACACATGGAAGGATGGAGGCAGGGCACATGTCATTGCTATATACATGGAAGGTGGAGGCAGGACACATGTCACTATTACATACATGGAAGGTGGAGGCAGGACACATGGAAGGATGGAGGCAGGGCACATGGAAGGATGGATGCAGGGCACATGTCACTATTACATACATGGAAGGTGGAGGCAGGACACATGGAAGGATGGAGGCAGGACACATGTCATTGCTATATACATGGAAGGTGGAGGCAGGACACATGTCACTATTACATACATGGAAGGTGGAGGCAGGACACATGGAAGGATGGAGGCAGGACACATGTCATTGCTATATACATGGAAGGTGGAGGCAGGGCACATGTCATTGCTGTATGCATGGAAGGTGGAGGCAGGACACATGGAAGGATGGAGGCAGGACACATGGAAGGATGGAGGCAGGACACATGTCATTGCTATATACATGGAAGGTGGAGGCAGGACACATGGAAGGATGGAGGCAGGGCACATGTCATTGCTATATACATGGAAGGTGGAGGCAGGGCACATGTCATTGCTGTATGCATGGAAGGTGGAGGCAGGACACATGGAAGGATGGAGGCAGGACACATGGAAGGATGGAGGCAGGGCACATGTCATTGCTATATACATGGAAGGTGGAGGCAGGACACATGTCACTATTACATACATGGAAGGTGGAGGCAGGACACATGGAAGGATGGAGGCAGGGCACATGGAAGGATGGATGCAGGGCACATGTCACTATTACATACAAGGAAGGTGGAGGCAGGACACATGGAAGGATGGAGGCAGGACACATGTCATTGCTATATACATGGAAGGTGGAGGCAGGACACATGTCACTATTACATACATGGAAGGTGGAGGCAGGACACATGGAAGGATGGAGGCAGGGCACATGGAAGGATGGATGCAGAGCACATGTCACTATTACATACATGGAAGGTGGAGGCAGGACACATGGAAGGATGGAGGCAGGACACATGTCATTGCTATATACATGGAAGGTGGAGGCAGGACACATGTCACTATTACATACATGGAAGGTGGAGGCAGGACACATGGAAGGATGGAGGCAGGACACATGTCACTATTACATACATGGAAGGTGGAGGCAGGACACATGGAAAGATGGAGGCAGAGCGCATGTCTTTGCTATATACATGGAAATTGGAGGCAGGACACATGGAAGGATGGAGGCAGGGCACATGTCACTGCTATTTACATGGAAGGATGGAGGCAGGGCACATGTCATTGCTATATACATGGAAGGATGGAGGCAGGGCACATGTCACTGCTATTTACATGGAAGGTGGAGGCAGGACACATGGAAGGATGGAGGCAGGACACATGTCACTATTATATACATGGAAGGTGGAGGCAGTACACATAGAAGGATGGAGGGCATAGTGCTTGTCTTCTTATAAGGGGCAAATAAACCTTTAGGAGTTTTCACTCTCCCGGACCCAGCTGTAAACACTGTACAACTGTAACACCTGCTGTAAGTACCCCCCATATGGGGTAAATGGATATCGAATGGAATATAGTAAATGTTTGCTATACAGGGAGTGCTGTGCTTTCCGGGCACATATTTTATATTTGTAGATACAAAAATGGTTGTCATGTCATTCTGTTACCATTGTAAAGAATATGGAATGAGAATAAAAAATAATTATCTAGAATGCCTTGTATTGTATGTTTGTTTGAATATTTTTCCATGTTAACATGTTATCATGATAAATAATATGTTAAAGAAGCACTAGCATCTATAATTTATTTATTTATTTAATGTGTGTATATTATTGGCAATTATCAAGACACACTCAATAAAGGAGTGGTTCTGCAGGTGGGGACCACATACCATCTCAGTACCAATGCTTTCTGGCTGATGTTTTGGTCTCTTTTGAATGTTGGTTGGGATTTCACACTCGTGGTAGCATGAGACGGACTCTACAACCCACACAAGTGGCTCAGATAGTGCAGCTCATCCAGTATGGCACATCAATGCGAGCTGTGGCAAGAAGGTTTGCTGTGTCTGTCAGCGTAGAGTCCAGAAGTTGGAGGCGCTACCAGGAGACAGGCCAGTACACCAGGAGACGTGAAGGGGGCCGTAGGAGGGCAACAAGCCAGCAGCATGACCGATACCTCAGCCTTTATGCAAGGAAGAACAGGAGGAGCACTGCCAGAGCCCTGCAAAATGACCTCCAGCAGGCCACAAATGTGCATGTGTCTGCACAAACGGTTAGAAACTGACTCCATGAGGATGGTTTCAGTGCCCGACGTCCACAGACCAGGGTTATGCTCACAGCCCAACACCGTGCAGGACGCTTGGCATTTGCCACAGAACACCAGGATTGGCAAATTTGCCACTGGTGCCCTGTGCTCTTCACAGATGAAAGCAGGGTCACACTGAGCACATGTGACAGACGTGACAGAGTCTGGAGATGCCGTGGAGAGCAATCTGCTGCCTGCAACATCCTTCAGCATGACCGGTTTGGCAGTGGGTCAGTAACGGTGTGGGGTAGCATTTCTTTGGAGGGCCGCACAGCCCTCCTTGTGCTCACCAGAGGTAACCTGACCGCCATTAGGTACCAGGATGAGATCCTCAGACCCCTTGTGAGACCATATGCTGATATGGTTGGCCCTGGGTTCCTCCTAATGCAGGACAATGCCAGACCTCATGTGGCTGGAGTGTGTCAGCAGTTCCTGCAAGACGAAGGCATTGAAGCTATGGACTGGCCCGCCCGTTCCCCAGACCTGAATCTGATTGAACACATCTGGGACATCATGTCTTGCACCATCCACCAATGTCCCGTTGCACCACAGACTGTTCAGGAGTTGGAGGATACTTTAGTCCAGGTCTGGGAGGAGATCCCTCAGGAGACCATCTACCGCCTCATCAGGAGCATGCCCAGGTGTTGTAGGGAGGTCAAACAGGCACTTGGTGGCCACACACACTACTGGGCATCATTTACTTGTCTTAAGGCATTTCCACTGAAGTTGGATGAGCCTGTAATTTGATTTTCCACTTTGATTTTGAGTATCATTCCAAATTCAGACCTCCATGGGATATTAATTTTGATGATATGATATGAATTAACACATGTGGAATTGTATTCTTAACAAAAAAGTGTGAAAGAACTGAAAATATGTCTTATATTCTAGGTTCCTCAAAGTAGCCACCTTTTGCTTTGATGACTGCTTTGCACACTCTTGGCAGTCTCTTGATGAGCTTCAAGAGGTAGTCACCGGAAATGGTCTTCCAACAATCTTGAAGGAGTTCCCAGAGATGCCTAGCACTTGTTGGCCCTTTTGCCTTCACTCTGCGGTCCAGCTCACCCCAAACCATCTCGATTGGGTTCAGGTCTGGTGACTGTGGAGGCCAGGTCATCTGGCGTAGCACCCCATCACTCTCCTTCTTGGTCAAATAGCCCTTACACAGCCTGGAGGTATGTTTGGGGTCATTGTCCTGTTGAAAAATAAATGATGGTCCAACTAAACGCAAACCGGATGGAATAGCATGCCGCTGCAAGATGCTGTGGTAGCCATGCTGGTTCAGTATGCCTTCAATTTTTAATAAATCCCCAACAGTGTCACCAGAAAAGCACCCCCACACCATCCCACCTCCTCCTTCGTGCTTCACGGTGGGAACCAGGTATGTAGAGTCCATCCGTTCACCTTTTCTGCGTCGCACAAAGACACGGTGGATGGAACCAAAGATCTCAAATTTGGACTCATCAGACCAAAGCACAGATTTCCACTGGTCTAATGTCCATTCCTTGTGTTCTTTAGCCCAAAGAAGTCTCTTCTACTTGTTGCCTTGTCCTTAGCAGTGGTTTCCTAGCAGCTATTTTACCATGAAGGCCTGCTGCACAAAGTCTCCTCTTAACAGTTGTTGTAGAGATGTGTCTGGTGCTAGAACTCTGTGTGGCATTGACCTGGTCTCTGAGCTGCTGTTAACCTGGGATTTCTGAGGCTGGTGACTTGGATAAACTTATCCTCAGAAGCAGAGGTGACTCTTGGTCTTCCTTTCCTGTGGCGGTCCTCATGTGAGCCAGTTTCTTTGTAGCGCTTGATGATTTTTGCCACTGCACTTGGGGACACTTTCAAAGTTTTCCCAATTTTTCGGACTGACTGACCTTCATTTCTTAAAGAAATGATGGCCACTCGTTTTTCTTTACTTAGCTGCTTTTTTCTTGCCATAATACAAATTCTATCAGTCTATTCAGTAGGACTATCAGCTGTGTATCCACCAGACTTCTGCTCAACACAACTGATGGTCCCAACCCCATTTATAAGGCAAGAAATCCCACTTATTAAACCTGACAGGGCACACCTGTGAATTGAAAACCATTCCCGGTGACTACCTCTTAAAGCTCATCAAGAGAATGCCAAGAGTGTGCAAAGCAGTCATCAAAGTAAAAGGTGGCTACTTTGAAGAACCTAGAATATAAGACATATTTTCAGTTGTTTCACACTTTTTTGTTAAGTCTATAATTCCACATGTGTTAATTCATAGTTTTGATGCCTTCAGTGTGAATGTACGATTTTCATAGTCATGAAAATACAGAAAAATCTTTAAATGAGAAGGTGAGTCCAGACTTTTGGTCTGTACTGTATATATATATTTAGATATATATATATATATACATGTAGTGTAGTGTGTATTGCCGCTCATCCCTCTGCTAGTCTCTAATGAGGTGTCATCGCTTAGAAGTGGAGCAGAATGGCTCTGGACACCGGGGAGAACAGTGGCAGGTGAATAAATTAACTCACTCACACTACATTACATGCACATTGTGACGGGCAGGGTGGTGGGACCACTATGCCAGGGCCCAAGGAAGGCCTGGACGGGCGTGACTGGGAGCCTCACCTAATCTGGCCTCAGATATGCAGCAGCATACAAAACCAAGTTGCGAGGAGAGACAAGGAAGGTGGTCCAGATGCTGCTACAAAATTGACATTTGGGTAAATGGCAGCTGACCTCCTAGAAACGTGTAGCTGGAGCGGCCCAAAGGAACATCCAGTAGATGCAGTCAGGTGAAGTAAGAACAGGGGCACTACAGGGTACAGATGGGGCTGGTTGATGTAAAGGTGCGCACTGGCAGGTGTAGCCTGGACCTGTTGATATAAAGATGGGCAATGGTAGGTGCAGGCAGGAGTGGATGATAGGCTAGCGGGAACGGCTGATAGACAGGCCGGGGGGCACGGCTGATAAACAGGCTGGCGTGCATGGCTGATAGACAGGCTGGTGAGCACGGCTGAAAGACAGGCTGGTGGGCACAGCTGACAGACAGGCTGGGAAACGTAAATACGAGCACTGGAACCTGAGAACTAACAAGTGTGTTAGGAACAAATTTACAACGTTGCACAAGCATCTCACACAGGGTGAAGGTGCATTAAATCATAAGTGCTCCCCAGCCATTGGCTGGGGCATTTTAGAACGGTGAAAACACTTTCTTTAAGAAGCCAGGAGCACACGCACGTGCCCTAAGCACAATGCCCGGGGATCTGAGAGTAGTGTGCAGCCCCCTGGCAGATGCAGGAGGATGAGGACAGGGCTCGGAAATGTGGCGATGAGTATGCCGTCATGTCTACTGAGGAGAGGAGGCAGGGAGTAGAGACGCCAAAGCCATGACACAGACAGCAGGTGCAGGGCTGTGGCGTTGACTACATTGGTGACTCTTCATATGCAGAATAAATATCAATTGCATACTTCTTTTGAATGCAAGCAAGATTTATTTTATTAAAGGTCAAAAAATAAGAGCAACCTTTGAGTGTCAACGCGTTTCGGCCAACCCAGCCTTTTTCACGACAGTTGCATTCAGTAGGTATTCTCTTCTAGACAGGGATTTTTCTTCCCTGGAGGTAGATGAATGTGGAAAGCCTGTGCTTCACATGTCCCAGACAGGGTGCTTGCTTAAATGTCATGAATATCTACTGAGTGCAACTGCCGTGAAAAAGGCCGAGTTGGCCGAAACGCGTTGACATTCAAAGGTTGCTCTTATTTTTTGACCTTTAATAAAATAAATCTTGTTCGCATTCAAAAGGAGTGTGTAATTGATATTTATTCTACATGGTCTATGAGGGATTTCACCAATCCCCTCAATTGGCACGTCCACTAGGGAAAATCAGAGTGCACGACAATATCTATTTTTTATGATATCGGTGACTCTGCATAGGCGCCGATGTTACACATTACCCGACATTAAATATAGATAGGAGTGCTTCTCTATCATAATACCATTATTTTACACTTTCATAACTTAGACCCGGTTTTATGTGAAATTGAACAAGTTCCTTAAAATTCAGGTGAAGTTGAGAAATTACCGTACATTATTTCTTCAAACCAGAGATATATTTTTTTTACTTTCTGTGTTTATTCTACTGATTTGAAAAGAACGTAAAGCGTTTCACTGATTAAACTTTGACTTGTCAGCTCATATTGAGAGAAACAATGTATACAGTATGAAATGCGATAGCATTAGAGGAAAACAATATATGAGCCTTGAGCATTTCCTTTAATTCATGTCTAATATCTCACAAATATTTGTTTCTATAGTCAACATATAAATGCCTCAGAGAGATATCAAGTCCTTCCATATATAATTATTATTGCCCTTCTCTATATTAGCAGCATTGCCATTGTACAGCTATTAAACTTATTGAATTCACTTTTTTCCTCACAATGCTAAAATTAATTATATGGCAAAACCATTAGCATCATTATGGTAGTGAAATAGATTTTGATTAGACACTTGATTAGATATCATGGTAATGAGCCAATATGGTTGAAATGTCATTTTCTCCCAACCTTCCTCTAATGTATATGTCTAGCTTTAGTAGATTTTATAGCTCCCAAGGACTTTGCAGTAAATAGATGTGTTGAGCGCTGACATTTCCCGTCTCTGCCTTTCCCTTAATTTGACAGTTGTATCTTGACACAACCCTGAGAGCCACCATGAATATTCTGATGAATTACTCTGAAGACAAGCCAAGGAAAATGTTAAACAAATGTCATATAATCTTCTGTTTTCATACCATAGAAAAAATAGAATAGGACATATATTTATAAAAACATCAATGTCTCCTATCAGAAACTAAGATTGCATGTTTGTATAGTGACCATTGATGTATATTGTTGGTGCATCATGACCTAATTTTAGGTAGAGTGGAGGCCACATCAACGAGACACTATATCCCTATGGGGATATTATGGACCCAAAAGCACTTCAAGTTCCACTGTAGGCAGCCCCTGTGAGTAATGCTTCATATACCTACCTAAAGAGGTTGTCCCATCAAAAAATACACTTTAATGAATAGATATTGGAATGAAAACAATTTATACAATAGGATGTATAAACCCCTTAGTGACAGAGCCAAATTTTTGAAATCTGACCAGTGTCACTTTATGGCCAGAGTCAGACAAGCGTATGGCATCCGATGCGAGATATGCTAATGACCCTCGGCTCCTGCTCTGCTGCGAGCAGGAGCCGAGTGTCATGCATCTGTGCTCCGAGCCTCTCATACAGACAGGATCAGAGCACAGCTGCGGAGGAGGCGGAGAAATGAATTTCTCCATCTCCTCCATTGCCGGGGTCAGCGTATAATGCACATCACTCGGATGATATCCGAGTGATGTGCGTTGTCTCACTCTCACCCAAAGGCTTATATGGGTGCAAGTGAGCCGAGACTCAGCCGAGTGTCAGTGACAATCACAGCATGCTGTGATTTCACTCACACGTATTATACGGCCAAGCATAAAAACGGCGATGTGAGCTGCCCCATAGATGAATACTAGTCCGAGTGCTATGCGATGTTTTATCGCATAGCGCTCGTCTGTATTCATCGTTAGTGTGACCCCGGCCTAAGAGGTAATAACTCTGGAATTCTTCAACAAATCTTAGTGATTTTGATATTGTTTTTTCATGACACATTATACTTTATGACAATGGGAAATTTAGCTCAATATGTTTTGTGTTTATTTATAAAAAATATAAAAAATTTGATAAAAATGTAAAAAAAATAGCAATTTTCAAGCTTTGAATGATTATCCCTTTAATCCAGATAGTCATACCACAGAAAAACATTAATAAATGACATTTCCCTCATGTTTGCTTTACATCAGCATCATTTGTAAAATGCTATTTTATTTTGTTTGCATTTTAGGAGGTTTAAAAATGTAGCAGTAATTTTTCATTCTTTCAAGGAAATATACAAAATGTATTTTTTAGGGACCTATCTAGGTTTGAAGTGACTTTGGGGGTCCTATATATTGGAAGATCCCCAAAAGTTATACCATTTTAAAAACAGCACCCCTTGACATATTGAAAACTGTGTCAGGTAGTTTATTGACCCTTCAGGTGATTTTCAGGAATTAATGTAAAGTGGCATAACAGAAATGAAAAAGTGTTTTTTACCACCTAAATGTCGCTAACTTTTGAACAGGCCACTATAGCGGGGAGATTCTAATGGCCATGATCTCAGGGCACCAACTGGGATAAAGAGGAAGCCCCCACACCATGTTAACCATTTATATGATGTAATCACTTTTGACAGCAGCATCTAAAGGGTTAACCTGATATGGACGGTGGCAATGATGATCGTGGCTAATGCAGAAAATTGTCAGCTATAGTGTACAGCCGAGAGCTGCTGGATTGTCACCTGTATGGGGATGCTATTCTCTTATGTCAGGTCAGTAAAAATACGTATTGGCGGTCATTAAGGGGTTTAAAAAAGTTCCTGTTCTGAGATAATATTATAAATGTGGCCCTGCTATGTAGTGTGAAATGGCTGTGTCTGACAGTACAGGAACATGGTCTGGTCATACCACAGCTCCTGGGAAGGGGAGACGTAGAAGGTGGTATACGAACAGGACAGGACAGAATTTCAGCTTTTTGTGAAGGAAAACCTTTCACTGCCTGTTTAAAAATATCTTTTACCTCACAGAAAGCATCTGCTGCGATCCCGTACTGTCCTGTCTCAAGGTGTTTGAGCATGGTCAGTTGAGATTTATGATGAATAATACAATTTCTCCGTGATGGACTATTATGCTTCAAAGGTATTTGATTAAAGAGGTTGTCTATCCCAATTAAAGCTCCACTAAAGGAATGGATGGTAAAAAAATCACAAGATATACTCATCTGTTGTTATCATAGTTGATACCATGTAGCCTGATCTAGGAAAGGCTGGAGCAAAGCCGACCACGCCCACACCCATGGCTTGGGCGGAGGCCGACATGACAATGGGTTGGAGTAGGTGGGGGCATTAATTAGTGTGATAGCACTTTGAGGGGTCATTTAAAGGGCCAGGTTAGGAGTGAGTGCAGCGCCCCAGAGTCTTGGTCGTTGCAGTAATGTCATTCTTCCACCAGGGGGAGTGATATTACGTCTGAAGGTAACAAAGGAGATCTTCCAACCAGGTATCACAAACCATACACTACACTTCACACTCCAGACCACCAGGGGGAGCCTTGCTCCTATCTACTAGGGCACTCCTCACAGAAGGGTAAAACTGGTGGGCTGGATAGAAAGTTAGAGAGACGCTGGCTGGGCTTTGCCCAGGCAACACCTGTCAGACAGACAGGGGGAAAGGAGGAACATCTGAGCTGCAGACAGAGGGTCCCTGTCAGGGGTGGGATCCTGACAGAGGCCTAGCGAGACAGAAAGCTACGGAGCTGCGCCTGCCCCACATGCGGCAGCATCCTAAGAAAGGACACAAAGAGAATTGTATTGTAGAGAGTGAGAAACGAAGTCACAGCACTAGGAGAAAACACCAGGAGGAGTTCTGCCCTGAAATAGGCTGCCTCCTTCTGAGGCACGTAGCCGGTGGCCAGAACACCGAGGGAATAATTGACTCTACGCATTACTTCAGAGACCGGCAGGACAGTCAATTCCAAGTTAGCTGCCCGACCATAATACCTAAGAAGACACAGTGGCAAATTGTGGGGGTCAGGGCGTCTCTAGGGTCCTTATAAACAAGCCTCAGGCCATCAGTCATACGGGTTTGTCCTATCCATACCATCTGGGGGACAGAGAGGAAGAAATAACATCTAGAACATCTACAGGAGTTGTGAGGACCTTACCGAGTTGCTCAGCAGGGAGGGACTACAACACACAGGCGCTAGTAGGAAGGCTACTGATTTCCACCTGGATAAGGAGACTCTGGATTTGCCTTCGGACCGGCCAGACTCTACCTACCCTGTGGTCTGTACCCTGGACTGTGGACGCTGAAGTCTTCTGTAAAAGGTAAAGAGACTGCAAACTTGTGTCCTCGTTATTCCCTGCACCTTACATCATCCACTATCACCATCTACACAACTGGGAAGCCCTGGGGACACACTTCACCTGTGGGAAGGTATACCATCTAGCTGCCATCACATCACCCCAGCGGACCCCTAAGCAGCGTCGGTCACCCTGACCGAATACCACAGGTGGCGTCACGAACTTTATACAAACTATTCTCCCTTTCATTGGACACCCCTCTAAGGGCCACGGTACCGGGTCAGGCCACCATGACATCCCCCGAACCGAAGGACTCGGTACCGAGTACCCCATTGCCCTTACTGTGGGGGCGATCCATGGGGCCCCTCATTTCCCACTCTCTGGAGGTCAAGTCTGGTCACCCTACCGCATGGCCTACCATGTCTGACATGGAGCAGGCCCTGGAGAGTCTCAGGGCTGCAGCTCTGTCACTGCCCCCTGGCTGGCTGGAGAGGCAGGTAGCCGGCATCGTCGGTAGGGGAGCAGGGTCAGCTGCGGAGATTTCCCCACGCCAGTGACATCCCTGTCGGGTGAGGCCTCCATAGCAGTTATCGTCGGATGCAGCTCCCCGGACCCAGCGAAGGCGCAGGAGCCCCTCTGGGGACCCTTCAGGCTGGGCGTCGGTCAGGAGGCGCAAGCCCCAGTCTGGGAGGAATCCTACTGCCAGGCAGGGTCTGGCGGCGGTGAGCAGACCTTCACCTCAGAGTGTGTTGGGGTGGAGCCGGCGCACGCCAGGCATCATGGGATGAGTGATGTCACAGGGGTCACTGTGGTGATGCTCTTGTTGGACGGCCCTCCTGTTCAGCACAGACCAACAGCGGGATTGGACCGGGCAATTTGGCGATGAGCGGTATGTCCCTGTTACAGGGGTTACCGGCCCATTCACTTCCATTGGTGGGGTGCTCCCCCACTCCTGCTGGAGGATTTATGGCGGCCTCTTCCCCTTTTCTGCAGAGCGAATCGAACAATGGGCTGTGTGCTGCAGGGTACTTAGCGCAGGCACAGCTTACTGGTTTGGGACGTCTGTCGGGATCCCCCCTTCCCAATGTGGCTCAGCTTCCCAGGGTATTGTCCTCCACAGGGGCACCGTGCCTTGGTCATCAGGCACCGGAAGGCACAGCAAGTCGGGTTATCGTGGTGGACGGACGTCGGGATTCTGGATTTCCGGCTGGAGGGGTCACAGCTCCCTTGCATCCCAGTGAGTATTACTCTATGTCTTGTCCGTTTCCTCAGATTTTGATGTCTCCTGGGTTAGGTGGGAGTCAGGTAGAGGAAGCAGAGGGTGTAAGTGACAGGGTTGGGGTTCAGTAAGATCTGGCTAGTGGGGGAGTAAGGGATATTCTTGAAAATGTGAAGGATTTGCTCACCCGGTTGGAAGGGGGAGCTGCGGCGCTGGTAAGTTGAGCAGCGTGGGTTGGTCCACAGGTTAGTGGATACATTTTGCCGTGGAGGGCATCAGAGGTGTTGGGTGGGTTTTCTGAGCCTGTTTCAGTGTCAACACAGATGGAAAAAGAAAAGGAGTGTAGGATTCATTTGGATGATAGAGCACATGGGGTGGTTTATGTTTGTTTTGAGGGTCGTTTGGGGGCTCATCTTAAAAAGGAAGTTAGGGAAAAGATCTGGAAGGAAGAATATGTCGAGATTTTTTCTCTGCTTCTGCTCGAAAAATTTAATTGAGATAAAAACAAGAAGGATGACAAAAAGAAGGAGGAGGAGGAGAAGGGCAGGTGGGGCCTGATCCCTCAAACGTTTGTCAATTGGCTACAGGCTTTTGCCATTTTGGCAAGTGTTATAGGAGAGAAGACGAAGAGAACTGCTCTCCCCTATTTTGTTACATGGATTCCATTGGAGAGGCCCATAGAACTTATGGGGAACAAGCATGGCTCCGGTATGATAAGCAAATCTGGCAGAGGAAAGCAATTAGGCCTGCGATTCAGTGGGATCAAAAGGATATAGGCCTACGGTTGCGGGTCATGGCTCCTACTAGGTTCGGCCATTCCTTTCATGGGGGGGGGGGTTGGGAGCACCGGCCAAGTCAATGGTCAGTCCAGCACACAAGGGACTGTGGGACAATCAGGTCAGTCGGGTGTGCAAAAGTCAGGCTTATGCTGGCAGTTTAATGAAAGCCAGTGTAAGTTTGGAGCCAACTGTAAATTCAAGCACCTTTGCTAGCATTGCAGTGGCTCCTCTCATAGGGCCGCTAGATGTATTAAGAGAACCAAGCCCAAAGCAGGGGGCAACAATACACAGGGAGAAGATGCCAGTGAAGCTAGTAGAGATGGTCCCTTATCTAAATAGGTATCCGGTCAGAGGCAAGGCGGAATTGTTGTTTTCAGGTTTTGAGGAAGGTTTTGTAAATCTTGCTCCTCCTTTTGTCATTCCCCGGGTTCTTAAATATCTTTAGTCGACTGAGATTTATGGGAATGTGGTTTCTGAGAAATTGGGTAAGAAGGTTGCCTTGGGCCGTATGGCGGGTCCATTTAGTGATCCTCCATTTCAGGATCTGGTAGTTTCTCCTCTGGGGGTTATGCCTAAGAAGGAGTCGAATACGTTTTGGCTCATTCATCATTTGTCGTATCCTCGGGCCATGTCGGTGAATGACGGGATTTATCCGGAGCTTTGCTCTGTAGTTTATACGTCATTTGATGCAGCACAATGGGTTAAAAGATGTGGAAAGGGGGCTGATGGTGAAGACAGACATTGAATCTGCATTTCGGTTGTTGCTGGTTCATCCAGACCGTGTTAAATTGTTGGGTTGTTGTTGAAAAGGGGAGTTTTTCAATGACAGATATTTGCTTATGGGCTGTTCTTTATTGTGTGCTTTCTTTGAGGCGTTCAGTTCTTTTTTGGAATGGGTTATACGTAGTGTTGAGCGATACCGTCCGATACTTGAAAGTATCGGTATCGGAAAGTATCGGCCGATACCGGCAAAGTATCGGATGTAATCCGATACCGATACCCGATACCAATACAAGTCAATGGGACTCAAGTATCAGACGGTATCCCTGATGGTTCCCAGGGTCTGAAGGAGAGGAAACTCTCCTTCAGGCCCTGGGATCCATATTAATGTGTAAAAGAAAGAATTAAAATAAAAAAATATTGCTATACTCACATCTCCGACGCAGCCTGGACCTCACCGAGGGAACCGGCAGCGTTCTTTGCTTAAAATGCGCGCTTTTACTTCCTTCCGTGATGTCACGGCTTGTGATTGGTTGCGTGCCGCCCATGTGACCGCGACGCGACCAATCACAGCAAGCCGTGACGTAATTTCAGGTCCTGATGCCTATTTCTGCATTAAGGACCTGAAATTACGTCACGGCTTGCTGTGATTGGTCGCGTCGCGGTCACATGGGCGGCACGCAACCAATCACAAGCCGTGACATAATTTTAAAAATGCGCGCGTCTCCTGCCTCCCGTGACGTCACGGCTTGTGATTGGTCGCGTCGCCCATGTGACCGCGACGCGACCAATCACAAGCCGGAACGTAATTTTAAATTCCTGAATTCCTAGAATTAGGCATTGAGGACCTGAAAATTACGTCACGGCTTGCTGTGATTGGTCGCGTCGCGGCCACATGGGCGGCACGCGACCAATCACAAGCCGTGACGTCACGGAAGGAAGTAAAAGCGCGCTTTTTAAGCAAAGAACGCTGCCGGTTCCCTCGGTGAGGTCCAGGCTGCGTCGGAGAGGTGAGTATAGCAATATTTTTTATTTTAATTCTTAATTTTACACATTAATGTTGTTTCGATACCGATACCCGATACCACAAAAGTATCGGATCTCGGTATCGGAATTCCGATACCCCCAAGTATCGGCCGATACCCGACTTGCGGTATCGGAATGCTCAACACTAGTTATACGTGATGTCTCAGGTTTTGATTCTCTCATTCATTATTTGGACGATTTTTTGTGCATTGGCCCGTGAAACTCGGCTACCTGTGAAACAATTCTGAAGGTGACTAAGTGTGTGGCCAAGCATTTTGGGGTGCCTCTGGCCCCAGGAAAAATGGAAGGTCCAAATACATGCTTGCGTTTTTTGGGCATTGTCATTGACACCATCAATTAGGAATTCCAATTACCGGAAGAGAAGGTGGTTGCTTTGAGGGAGGTGGTGGCTAAGGCGCGACGTGTAAAGAAACTGTCTCTGTGTGATCTTCAGTCGCTGTTAGGGAAGCTTAACTTTGCGTGCAGGTTTATCCTGATTGAAAAAACTCTCCCATGGAGGTTAGCTAGCACTACCGCGGGAGTTCGAGCTCCTCACCATTTTGTTCGGCTATCAGCGGAACACAGAGCAGATTTGGTGGTTTTGGGTAAATTTTTGGAGCAGTACAACTGCCATTCATTGCTCATGGAGGAGGCGGTGGACAATTGCACTTTGGATTTGTTTACAGATGCAGTGGGAGGAATTGGTTTTGGAGCATACTTTAGGAGCCAGTGGTGTGTAGCAAAATGTCCTGCGGATTGGGTTACATCAGGTTTGGTTAGAAATATTGCACTGTTGGAAATCTTTCCCATTTTTGTGGCTGTGCATTTGTGGAAACAGGAGTTTCGGGACAGACTGGTGCATTTTAATTGTGACAACATGGAGGTGGTGTGCGTAATCAATAGTCTCACAGCATCGTCACCCCCAGTTATTCGAGTGCTTCGGCAGTTGGTTTTGGCGTGCTTGTCGAAGAATTCACATGTTACGCCGTCTCACATGCTGGGGGTTTAGAAAGCCATTGCTGATTCTCTTTCTCGTTCACAGTGGGAACGCTTATGGTTATTGGCTCCAGAGGCGGAGGTCAAGTGGTTAGAATGCCCGGCAGAGCTTTGGAGTGTGGTCTCTGGGCTGTGGAGTCTTTAATTTGGTCTTCCTTGGCTCCCAAGACCTGGGTGGCTTACTAGTCGATATGGTATTTATGGGAGAGGTTTTTGGCAGTGAGCATGGGTCAACTGGCGGTTGGGGATCAGGTAGAAGCATTGCTTTTGTGGTTAAGATGTGTGGCGGCGGAAGCTCATTCATCAGCGAAGGTGTCGCAGATTATGGCAGCACTGGTCTTTGATTTTAAGTTACAGAGCCAGCAGGATTTGAACAAATCATTTTTGGTTAAGCAGGCAGTAAGGGGGTTTCAGAGGAGTAATAGTCACGGGGACTGTAGGCATCCTGCTTCTTTTGGTTTATTGGAGAGACGGGGGGTGCTGGGAACGTTATGCAGCTCGAACTTTGAGGTTTGTCTTTTTAAATCCACATTTTTCCTTGCCTTTTTTGGGGCTTGAGAATTGGGGAAGTGGCATCGCCAAGCAAAAATAAGATAGGAGGGCTCAGGGCTAAGGATGTGGTGGTTACATCTAATGGCTTGGAGTTTTGGATATGGAGGTCAAAGACTGATCAGGAGGGCAAGGGTAAGCGTGTATTATTGGGACCAGTAAATAACTCTTTTATGTGTACAGTGAGGTGTTTTCAGCTGTTTAGCGCTTTTTAGCCCAGTCGGGAGGGTCCCTTGTTTTGTCACGTAGACGGGTCTTTCTTGTCTAGGTACTAGTTTACGGCGATATTAAAAAAGGGCTTGCACTTTTCATATTGGGGCGGCGATGGAGGTGGCAATGTGTGGGCATGGTGCAGAAGGTGTACAGCAGATTGGGAAGTGGCATTCTAGGTGTTATTGCAGCTATGTTAGGCCTCAGGGGTTAGTTGCAGAATTTCATATCTGTAGATCTTCATTTTAAATGTTGTTTTGGTGTGTCGGTGGGTGTTTCAAAGCTGGTATTTCGTACTCCTTGATTAAGACGATGTAGGTTGAAACATGTAGGTGAGTCGCCTGCCAGGGCCTGGGGTACTTGGCACCGGGTCTGGTCGCAATTAAAGGGAAAGTCAATGTGGCAGCGACCCGGTCCATGGCCCTGGGCACTCAAGTAAAAGGGAAAGGCCTTTTAAGGGAGTTGTAATAAAGTTTGTGTTTGTGATGCCACCTGTGGTTCTCGTTCATTGGGGACCAATGCTGCTTAAAGGGGTCCTCTGGGGCTATGTTACTGCAGCAAAGATAGTGACGCTTCCCACAGGTGAAGCGGGGTCCCCAGGGCTCTCGGTGTGTTTGGCAGGGATGGTGAATGCTGGCAAATAAATGGAGGGCACAGGGTTGCAGTCTTTACCTGGTTTACTGATGTTGCAGTCAGCCTCAGTCCATGGTATCGGCAACAGGTGTCGATGGAGTCCAGGCAGCCTGAAGACAAGAGGAAATCCCTTTGCCAGGTCAGTTTGGGAGCCTTCCACTTCATGCTGATTGCTAGTCCCTTGCTGCCTGTAGTGTCCTGACAAGGTCCTGGGTTGCTCTCTGTCCTGTGACAGTCTCTGCATGGTAGGCAACTTGAGGTGTCTCTTTGGGGTCTTTTTACACGGTGACTCCAAGCTCTAGATGCTGCTGTACCTCAGATATTATGTGGACAAGTCACTTTTAGCTTCCTGCCCTCCCGTTCTGCTGTGGGACTTACAGTTCCACATAGCCTCGGGCTCCCGGTGCCTGGTTTCTGTGCTCTGCTTAGAGGGGTCCACTCACAGCCCTACTCTAGCTCTTAGGTCCTTCTGTGCTCTTCCACTGTCTGCTACCAACTGTCTATCTCATCCGCCAGACTAGGATGTATATAGGGAAGTTCCCCTTAAACCGGGTTTAGAGCTCCCCCTTTTGGCCTGGAGTCAGAAAGTGTTGCATGTAGGATTACCTGCCAAAGGAATCCCTCCTGTGTCCAGGCATGGCATTACCCTCCCCGAGAGGAAGGTAGCACCACTGTGGTACCTGAACTCCTGGGGTGCCACATTCCCCCTCGGTTAAATCCAGTACTCCCGGACTTGGAAAAGAAAACATAAACAGTACAGGTTAAGAAATGTGCAAAACATTTTGAAAAAGGCATTTAAACTGGTTTAAACTTTTTCTTCCCTTACGGAGGCACTTTTGGCTTAAACATTGCAAACATATTTACAAAAGTATAACTGGTCTCATACCAGGGTGTCCTTGTTCATAAATAACAGTACCGATGCGAGGGACCCATCATAAACCCCCAACGTAGGTTTTGGGCGCGCTACAAGGCGTATATCCAGACCCGGTGTTCTACCACGCCAGATGGTTTTTCCTTCAGGTCTGAGAAGAAACAAGGCCCTACCCACACTGACAATGTGGGTAGAACCAAAGGTGCACCTTGGGGGTGCCAACTATTTACAGTGACAGTTTTTGGGCAATTCACCATCCATTACCCTATGGTCCATTTAAAACCTGCAATAAGCATAAGAAAACATTTTTACACAGGTAACACCAATTATTGACAGTTTACTAGTCCCTGTAACGGGCTGGGATCTGACCTCTGGTGCTATGGGTAGATGTACACAGCAGAGGCACTGAGGGTGATCTGACCAGATTCACTAGGCTTGCTATCACTGGTGTTATGCGCTCTCTTATGGCTACGCTACTGGGAATTCTGGGTAGCACAGGTGTACCTGATCTTCAAGGAGCACTGTTGCTCACTGTGGGCTTGACAGATTCACCAATAGCAGGAGGTGTATTCTTTGGTTTCACTGCTGGTGTGACATCTGCTGCTTGAGCCTGCTGGTGTAGAATCTCTTCTGCTTCAGGACGGTTTGAGTCACTTCGACTTCTGGTATTTCCAACTGAGGAAAAGTCAAATAGGTACCACTATCGCTTGATTTACCTGATTCCATGACTGGGGAAAATCTCCAAGAACGGATTCTCTTTTCCTCTTCTTCTGTGGCTTGAGAAGTACCTGGGTCTTTTTCCTTGTCTCTCAGTTTGTCAGGGTACACTTTAAGATGATCCCTTGATACCGCAGGTGAGGTTTCTCTTCCATCTTTGCTTATTAGACACACTTTGGTGTTATCAAAGTTTGATGGTAAGATGGTATATGGTTCTGCTTATGCATTCTTCTTTTTTGCTTTAGCACTTGTTCACCTGGTGACAAGGGAATTGCAGGGGCATGTTGATAATAGTTTCTTTCTTGTCTTTGTCTTGCCTGGGACGAGCTTCTTTCCACACAATCTTGTACTTGGCAGTATTTCTGTTGTCGCTCAGTATCCCAATCTGCATCCCGATGATGTTGCTTCTGGTGTGAGGATGCCCATTTCAAGATCAACAGGTAATTTGCTAGATCTTCCTCTCATCAGGTAGGCTGGAGTGCAGTTGGTGGAATTTACCGGAATATGATTGTACAGATCTACCAGATCCGGCAATTTCTCTGGCCACAGGTTTCTTTCTTCCAAAAGGCAAGGTCTTCAACAGGTCGATTACCACCTGGTTCATCTTTTCACACATACCGTTAGTCTGTGGATGGTACAGTGTTGTTTTTATCTTCTTGCATCCATACAGGTTGCAGAACTGTGGGAACACTTCCGCTTCAAAGGCTGAGCCTGGGTCGGTAAGTACCTTTTCAGGGTAACCATGTGGTCAACAAAAGTGTTGTTGGAATGCCTTGGCTGCCGTTTTCGCTGTCTGGTCCTTGACAGGCACGAATACCAGGAATCTGGAATAATGGTCCACTATGGTCAAAGCATAGACATAGCCTGACCAGCTTGGAGTTAGCTTCACATGGTCTAAGGCTACCAGTTCAAGTGGCTGTTTGGTGACTATGGGCTGTAGGGGAGCCCTCTGGCTATCACGGTCCTTTCTGCGCAGGTTGCATGGGCCACACTCCCAGTACCACTTTTCAATGGTTTTTCTCATGCAAATCCAATAGAACCTCCCATGAAATAACTTTTTCCATCCAAAGTGTCCTGCTCCATTGTGGCACGCTTACAGAACCATTGGCACATCTTGACTCAGGACTACCACCTGCCAGACCAGCTCGTGAGTGCATGGATCAATACTCCTCCGACACAGATTGCCGTCGTAGATAAGCAATTTGCTCTTCTTCCACAACTGCTGAGTCTCTTGTGGTGCATCTGGACCAGGGTGTGAATCTGCTTGTGTTAGCAGTAGTGTTGAGCGATACCTTCCGATACTTGAAAGTATCGGTATCGGATAGTATCGGCCGATACCCGAAAAATATCGGATATCGCCGATACCGATACCCGATACCAATACAAGTCAATGGGACTCAAGTATCGGAAGGTATCCTGGATGGTTCCCAGGGTCTGAAGGAGAGGAAACTCTCCTCCAGGCCCTGGGATCCATATTAATGTAAAAAATAAAGAATTAAAATAAAAAATATGGATATACTCACCTCTCCGGCGGCCCCTGGACCTTACCGCTGTAACCGGCAGCCTCCGTTCCTAAGAATGAGCGCGTGAAGGGCCTGCGATGACGTCACGGCTTGTGATTGGTCGTGTGAGCGGTCACATGAGCGGTCACGCGACCAATCAGAAGCCGCGACATCATCGAAGGCCCTTCACGCGCTCATTCTTAGGAACGGAGGCTGCCGGTTACAGCGGTAAGGTCCAGGGGCCGCCGGAGAGGTGAGTATATCCATATTTTTTATTTTAATTCTTTATTTTTTACATGAATATGGATCCGATTCCGATTTCCGATATTACAAAAGTATCGGAACTCGGTATCGGAATTCCGATACCGCAAGTATCGGCCGATACCCGATACTTGCGGTATCAGAATGCTCAACACTAGTTAGCAGCTCTTTTACCAGATGGACTGCTGGGTCACTATTCTGCGTCTCTGCCCATCCATGGTGAGGCAATGGGTTCAGCGTGGCTTCTCGCTTGTTATTGCGCTTGTTCCTCACATGATGAGAACACTAAGTGGCCCCGGGGCAATGGAATGCTGGTAACTCAATCTCTTCAAGTGCTTCCAGATCTTCTCCCACTTCTGCTAAATGGGGCATCTTGGACAGCGCATCAGCATTTGCATTCTTGTGCCCTGCACGGTACTTGATGGTGAATTCGTAGTTGGACCACAGAGCCATCCATCGCTGCTCCAATGCACCTAGTTTTGCAGTTTCCAGGTGGGTCAGCGGATTGTAGTCCGTGAAAATGGTGAATCTTGCTGAGGCCAGGTAGTGCTTGAACCGCTCTGTTACCGCCCAGACTATGGCGAGGAATTCCAGCTTGAAGGAACTGTAGTTTTTGGGGTTCCTTTCAGTGGGACGAAGCTTACTGCTGGCGTAGACAATTACTCTTTCTTTGCCCTTCTGCGCTTGGGACAGCACTGCTCCCAATCCCACACTGCTGGCATCTGTGTAGAGCACAAACTATTGGTCATATTCAGGGTATGCCAGTACCTCATTTCCCGTGAGAGCCAACTTCAACCAAGTGAATGATTATTCCAGCTTGTCGTTCCACTCAAATGGAGGACCCTTGCTCTTGGCCTTCTTGGATTGACCCTCTAACAGGTCTTGCTGGGGTGCAGCTGTCTTAGTGAAGTCTTTAATGAACCTTCGGTAGTAGCCTACCAACTCAAGGAACTGCCAGACTTCGCTGATGTTGCTGGGATTCAGCCAATCTCTGATCACGGTGAACTTGTCAGGGTCTGGTGCCACACCTTCGACGCTTACCACATGGCCCAGGTACTGCACTTTAGGCTTTAACAGGTGGCACTTGGACAGCTTTACCTTCAGGTCAAAGTTAGACAGAGCTTCAAACACCTTGGCCAGGTGCTTCAGGTGGTCTTCAAAAGTCTTGGAGAAGACGATGACATCATCCAGGTACAACAGGACGATTTCAAAATTCTTGTGCCCGAGACAGCACTCCATCATCCTCTGGAATGTTCCTGGTGCGTTACACAGTCCGAACGGCATGTAGTTGAATTCAGAGAGGCCCAATCGATGTCGTGAAGGCCATCTTTTCTTTATCCGCCGCTGCCATGGGAACCTGCCAATACCCACTAATGAGATCTAAGGTGGAGAAATAGGTAGCAGATTTTAAAGCAGCTAATGACTCTTCGATTCTGGGCAACGGGTATGCATCCTTGGGTGTAATGCGGTTTATCTGCCTCTAATCAATACACACCCTCATTGTACCATCCTTCTCTTTGATGAGGACTAATGGAGCTGCCCAGGGGCTACAACTGTCTCTGATTACCCCAGCCTCCTTCATCTCTCGTAACATACTTTTGGCACATTGGTAGTGAGCTGGAGGTACAGGCCGGTACCTCTCTTTAATGGGCGGATGACCTCCCGTGGGGATATGATGTTGAACCCTTTTTACCTGCCCAAAATCTAGTGGGTGTTTGGTGAATACCCGCTCATACTCATGGACCACCTGCTAAGCCCTCTGTTTTTGGTGTGAAGGGGTAGAGTCAGTGCCCACATGTAACTTCTGGCACCAATCCTTCAACTGCCCTGCAGAGCCATTGCCCTCCGCCTGGTCGGATGAGACCAAGGGTTCTGTTGCTTTTATTGCATTATCATTAACAGTAAACAGTTTAGCAAGTGTAGCATATCTGGGTAATTGGACCTCTTTCTCTCCACAGTTAAGGACACGTACTGGTACCATCCTCTTGCGGACATCAGCAACCCCTCTGGGTGTCAGGATGGTGGGTCTACTATCTGAATACACAGGTTCTACCGGGGCCTGGTAGTCTTTCCATCTGAGGCCTATTGCTGCCCGACACCATATTAACATTTCACTCCTTTGGGGTATTGCAATGGGATCGGATCACTCACTGTGACACGTCCAATTTCTCCAACAGACAATTCTACCTGCTGTCTCTGCATCAAGGCTCTGATTTATTTTTGCAGGACACACTGCTCACTGGAACTAACAGTCTCGGCCACCTGTTGCAACAAGACAATAACCTCGGCAAGAGTTTTCTATGACATTAGTACCTAAGGTCATCATGGGGTTACATTCTCGCCGGTCAAAATCAACAATCACCAGTCCTTGGGCCTTCAATTCTACCCACCCCACCTTAATGGTTACCTCCTTGTACCCCACCTGTGGCAAAGGCTGACCATTACTGGCTACTATTGTCAAATCACTATCTGGGCCACAGGTAATGTCTGAGTCAGCCCAATACCGTTTGTAGAGAATGTAAGGCATAGTCATCATCTGAGAGTCGGTGTCCAGTAAAGCGTTCATTGGGATGCCGTCGATGACAATGGGGGGGGGGAGCAGTCGTCCTCCGTCATACTTGGCTCTCCAGTTTTGTGGGCCTGGTCATCCTACTCCTGGGGGTTGGCCCTCTACCCCAGGGGTCGCTCATTTAAATGGCAGAACCTCGTGATGTGTCCCGCCTGATTACAGCGGCGGAAGATGGATCATCCTTCCTGATGATAGCGGTCGTTGTCTCTCCCTCTGATTGGTGGGATCCTCTTCTGTCGTTGCCAGGGGACGTCATCTAGACTGGAAGCCAGCTGGGTTTTCTCCTTTGGGGATTCGTGCAGGGACTGCACGGTTCTGGCTAGTGCAGCTACGCTTTTAGTCAGTTCCTGGACCTGGAGTCTCAGTCCTGCGGAGAGATCAACATCCAGGGTCTGTGGGTCAGCCTGAACGGGTGCCTGATGAAAGGATGCCACGTCCTCGTGGTATGTGATTGCTGAATGCTTAGGGGGCACTGTGCGGCTGGGCGGTGGTTCATGCAGCACCAAAATGGCCTTGGCTTTAAATTGTGCAAAGTCTAGGTCACAGTTTTGCAAGGCCAGGATGCGCAGCTGTGGCCTGTGGGTGCTGGGGCTGCTCCTTTAATAGTTTGTCCCCATCCTGCACGCTGCTAGGGTCAACCTGTTTAATGGCCTCTTGGAGATTAAGGGCATAGTCCCATATGCTATCCTGTGCTCTTTGTTTGCACCCAAAAAAACCTCGTTTTGATTCCTGCAGTGGTGTGGGTGTCAAAAGTGGTTTTAAGTTTGGCAAATATCTTCTTAACAGTTCCTTTTTCAATATCCGGCCAGGATTTTACTTCTCTTAGGGCTGCGCCAATTAGTTAACCAGTTAAGAAGCTGACCTTTTGATGTTCTGTCAGGGGATATACTTCAAATAGGCTGCAGAGCTTTTCTTTAAAGTCATTCAGCATATGGGACTCCCCTGAATATTGTGGCAGCCAGGCCGCTCCCAGTATATACGGCATGGATAGGGGAAATATAGGAGCGGTTACTGCGGCGGGGTCTGGCCAGTTTTCAGGACCTGTAGGCATCACGGGGCCTGGTGGCATCATGGCGCCTGTGGCTGCGTCCACCGCGGGGTCTGGGGGCATCATGGGGTCTGCGGCTGCGTCCACCACAGGGCCTGTGGCTGCGACCACCGCCAGATTTCCTCCCAGGTCAGACATGTCCCTTCCCCCGTGCTAACCTTGCAGAGGCCTGACGTCTCTCCTCCGGAAAAGGTTTTGGTGTGCACTCAGCCCTAATAGGTGTAACGGACCAATAGCCCAGAATAACAGTAAAAGCTAAAATTCACCGCGCTCTCTATAGGTTTCCTATGCAAAATTTGGTATAAATTTATTATAAATAAACTGGGAGCGTAACAGAATATTACAGCATATGCGATCTTTATACGACGTTTCGGCTCAACCAGAGCCTTTGTCACGTAATCGCTTATTCCAGATAAGATAGTAATGTACAGAGAAGGGAAAAAGTCCGAGTGGTGCAATATAAGCTCTATTGTAATCTAAATGTCTGCCCATGGAAGTTCCTGTCCAGTGGCGTGGACCTGCGCCGATCCTTAGAGAGGCGCGGGAGCGCCGCTTTCCATAACAGACACTGCAGGTCCACGCCACTGGACAGGAACTTTTATGTTCACTTTATGTAGTCACCAGATTTTGGGATCTTCAAGGACACCTCCCAGCGGGTTAATGTTATTTATGCTTTGATGTTTTATTTTCATGTTTTGTTTTAATAAAGGCTGCTATGGCCATAACTATCCAAAGAATTATGGGGTCACTGTTTGTTTTAATGGTTAGTAACTAATCGGTTGTATAGTAAAAGGAAGGGACATCCGAAACGTGCGTCGGGAGGAGGTGGACACCGCGGCGCCTGTCCAGCACTTAATACTATCTGGTATGTGTTTGGCTCCCATGCTTTATAAGTCCTACCCTTTCTTGTATCCCCACTGTTGGGTTATTGTGTACATATAGGAACAGTTGGTTATGGTGGACTGTGTATGGGTTCCATATTTCATTATACTCTCTGGACTATGGGTGCCGCTCTGTTCCCCTTACATGCAACTATGGCTTGAGGGCCGGTTTTAACCCTTCATTGTCACTGTTTGGCCTGTTTATACTTTGCATATCAATAAAGTTGTTATTTATACTTATTTTGGGACTAGTATATCATTTTTCTGTGGTAATATATTAATATTGGTGTGTCCTGCACATTTTCTCCACTTGGCTTCTACATATGGCACCATGTGGGTTCATCCTGTTAGAAGCCATACATGCTTTCCATGTTTCTATCTAGTAAAAGGGATGCTACATTGTTAAAGGTTATCACCCACAAGTGAAACTTCGACAATACCAGTGTCAAGGAAAGGCCGGAGCAAAGCCGACCACCCCCCCACATCGTGGGCGGAGGACTGCATGACAATGGGTTGGAGTAGGTGGGGGCATTAATTAGTGGAATAGCTGTTTGTGGGGTCATTTAAAGGGCCAGCTTAGGGGTGAGGCCCCTCAGTTCCCGCTCTTTGGGGGTCAAGTCTGGTCCCACCCGCCCCTTATGGTTCTTGAGTATGTACTTGGCGTGTTTTTAAGCAAGTGAAACCTCGACAATGCCAGTGTAAAGTAGTCTGTGCCAGAACCTGAAACCATAGCATAACCATTAGTTAATCATCTGAGGCTTGTGACTGGCTGCAGCTGTCCCAAGTGACTGCAACGGTGCATCATTAGAGAAACGTCCAATAACAGTGACAATCCAATTCCAGTGACTTTATCACTGCTGCCAAACACAATCTTCAAGGGGCAGAAGAACAATGACCTCAGGCTTTAAATCCATGTACATACCATAAGCTATTCTAGATACCACCATGGTGACAACAGGTGAGTAATCTACATGTGAAGTTTTTATGGAGGCCAGACAAGCCCTTTATGAATTAATTTCTTTAATAAAACAGACCGTGATACCTACTGAGGCAAAAGTCAACCTTACAAATCAGAATAAATTTAGGTATGTCTAGCTGTATGGAGGCCAATGACTATTCTACAATGGATAATGTTGTGGGGAGATGGATGTTGATTTATAATGCCCGATCAGTTTTTTTTCTGGTTGACCTAGTGCCAGAAGTGTTTGGCAGCAACTTTCTTTGCTTGGCCTCATTAATCTGATGGGTCTCTGACCTCCCTATCCAAATGTGAACACTTACCTAAGGCTAATGTCTGTATGGCTATTCATATTTCATGTATTTCATATCCGACATGCTTTGGCACGATAGAGTGCAACCTTTTTTTGTATATTTTATATGGAGTTAGCTGCTCTTGGTATGCACCTATTCACACTAGTTTGGATGTGCCAGTCGTTTTTTCTGTCATTTCTATGTTAGCTTACTGACTGAGCACTCCTACCATCACCATGTGGTTTTTAATTACATCTAATCACATTTGGTTCCGGCCAGCCCATATATGTAGGCTTTACTGAGAGAGGTGTCCACATTCACCCATGCATACAGACATTAGCCTTAGGTAAGTGTTCACATTTGGACAGGGAGTTCAGGGACCCATCAGATTAATGAGGCCACCTTGAAGATGGTTGATGGGCTCACGCTATTTGGCCAAATTTTGTGCAAAGCGTCTCATAAATATTTTTCCTAATGTTCAAAAGCCATTTTGCTATTCATATTTCATGTATTTCATAGTCGACATGCTTTGGCACGATAGAGTGCAACCCTTTTTTGTATACATGTGTATTTGTGAGTCGGGAGAGAAAGCTGTCAACCCACCATATTCTAAATTATCTTAAGACCTGACAGTCTCAGTTGTCCTCAACTCCTTTATGTATTCTAATTTCAACACTGAATTTTAGATGTTTAAACTGCTAGTCCACAAGGCTAACTTCCATGGTAGGGAGTAAAGTTTCAGATTCATGACCTTTCCTCCAACGCCATTGTGGAGACTATCTAATCTATTTCAATGCTACAAATGAGCTTCAAAAGTTGCTTGTCTGGACTTCAGCTAATTATGAAACTAAAAGCCTTTAAATGAACCTCTTTGCTTCTTGTTCTATTTATTTTGCTTTATTGAATGTGGGTATTTTGCGTACTGTTTAGTCAATCTTGTCATCTTTACTGTCTGCTCATAAGAGCTATGTAGTCCAGAAGCAGCCAGTAAGGAGAGAGGACCTGTGTTTGTTTAATTACTTCCTGAACTACTCGTTTTGTCTTATTGGTTAATCTACTTTTAAATAGGCAAACCTTTCAAAGAAAGCATAATTGTTTGGTTACATTTACTTCCTGGGCTATATATCATGCCTATCAAAATTAAATGTTTCCAACATACCTCCATGAACCTCTAGAGCTTCACATCACTCAACTAATAGGTCTAACATTTAGCAGCAACCTTTTAAATCTGTTGGAAAAAATGTAAAATAATACACAGCTAATAAAAACAGTTTGTCAAAGTGTTCATAAAACAGGGCATGCTGTAAAAGTAACAGTGTGTAATTACACATAAACCTGAAACATTATTTAATTTTTACTATTCACAGTGACTGGAGAAAGGCTCATATATCAATTAGTCAGATTATGTGCATGTAGTTTGCACATTCCACGCAGCCTAGCTCATAGTAGACGGTACTATGTGACAGTGATGTACACATTGAAAATACACTTCAACTGGCTTCTATATGAAGAATCGTTTAGAAACATTCTCATACAATAACTTCTTTGTCTTAGGAAAAGATTAGATATATGTTTTTGTAATGATGTAATTATGTAACCAAAACCTTTGGTAAACCTACTCTTACATATCCCAAAAATATTTCCTTTCTGATTGATGGACCAACCCAACAAAACTTTGTATGTATGTGAAGCTTGAAGGATTTCTCTGAAAAGTTGTCAAAAGGGCCTCCATCCCAGCCTTGTGAAGGGCTGCAGGCATCTCCCGTTATAATAAATTAGGTACTGGTGTCGGGATTCTTGAATTCAGGGAGTTTGGTGACCCTTTTAAGGGCCACACTCCCCCATGAGTTGATCCCCGGAGAACACGTGTGTCTGCTGTATTCACGGGGACGCTAAGGACTACCCCATTGCCAGAGTGTCAATAAAAGAACTGCGGGGCTGAGAGCTATGAGATCAAGGTGGTTAAGGACCTGTTACACCTGGTGATAATAGGGCGGCACTTTAGCCTGTTCTGGGACTAATGGCAGAAGGTAGGGAGGCCAAGTAACTCAGACAGGTACCAGTTCAACCATGATAAAAACCCACCACATTCAGAGGTGGATAAGTTCCCCTTGTGTGTCCTTGCTGGTGATGAGGACAAGACAGTGACCAATGAGGCCGAGATTGCCAAGTTGGGGATTTCTGGGGGGGAATTTTGGGACATCCCAAATGCAGGATCTTGCATTAAAAAATGCATTTGACAATGTGACTGTGAAAATTGGTGTTCCTCAAGAGTCAGGGGCCGGCAAAAGGTTTCCATATTTTACACTAAATGAAGAGCTGCTTTAACGGGTCACTAAACTGAGAGGGGAAGTGACAGAGCAGTTGTTGGTACCGAATCCCAATTGGCATAGAGCATTAGATCTGGCCCATTCTCATGTCTTAGGTGGACATCTAGGAGTAGACAAAACTCAAGGACGGGTCTTTCAAAGCTTTTACTGGCCTGGATGTCACCGAGACATTGTTAATTTTTGCAGATCCTTCCCTACCTGTCAGCTAACTGCTTCCTTTTCCCACTTCCACAGTCCCCTAATGCCATTACCCATTATAGAGGTCCGAGTTGACAGGATTGCCATGAACCTTCTCGGCCCCTTAGTTAAGTCTGCCAGGGGTCACCAATACATCCTGGTGGTAATGGAGTATGCAACATGGTATTCAGAGGCGGTACCACTGAGAAACTCCTGCGCCAGGAGTATAGCTCAAGATCTAGTCCATACTTTCTCCTGGACGGGCATGCCAAAGGAGATCCCGACGGACCTTTTATGTCCAAAGTGAAGGGAATTTTGTAAGGTTCTCCGGATTACCCAACTCTGAACATCGGTGTGCCATCCACACATGGATGGCCTGGTGGAGAGGTTCAACATGACCTTGAAATCTGTGCTCAAGAAGGTCGTGGAGAAGGTTGGCTGACACTGGAGCTGCCTACGACCATGCCTACTGTTCTCCATTAGACAAGTCCCAGAGACCTCTATGGGGTTCTCACCATTTGAGCTGCTATATGGACGGCACCTTAGGGGCTGTGAGGAAGACCCTCCTTCAAACCCAAGAGGCCAAAGCAAGGGTCTAGGGGTCTACAACCAGTCATCGAGACTGAGACAGTTTAGCCCTGGAGACTGGGTGTTGGTGTTGTTTCCCACAGTGGAAAGTAAGTTCCTGGCCAAGTGGCAAGGGCCTTAAGAGGTGGTTGAAAAGTTGAGTGATGTCAACTACACAGTCCACCCACCAGGGAGAAGGAAGCCATACCAAGTGTACCACATTAACCTGCTCAAACCATGGCGAGACAGGGAACTGGTGGAACCTACGTGCCTGGGGGCCAAACGTGAAGCCAGGGTCGAGGAAGTCAAAGTAACAGGAAAACTGTAACCGGCCCAGAAACAACAATGCCAAGAGCTGCTTCAGCAAAACCGGGACCTGTTTTCGGAATTGCCACGTTGTACGCAGGTCGTGGAGCATGAAATCCTGATAGAACTGCATGTAAGGGTGAACCAAAAGCCATGTTGGATTCTCGAAGCCCACTGTGAGGTGATCTCCAAGGAGGTGAGGAGAATGTGTGCTTCTTTCAAATAAAGGACTTTTTTCTGGGTGTCTGTGTTTTCTTACATTGTGACTATGGGGTTAGTAATGGAGGCATCTTATTGAAACCTCCCTATTACTAACCTTGGGGCTTGATGTTACCTGAGTGTATCTGTAAGGAGGTGGCCGGTCCCCTCAGTAATGCTCTCTCCTCCTTTCTTGTGACCCCCCTGAGCACTTTATTATTATTATTATTATTATTATTTATTTATATAGCACCATTAATTCCATGGTGCTGTACATGAGAAAGGGGTTACAAACAGAGTTACAGATATCATTTACAGTAAACACATTTACAGTGACAGACTGATACAGAGGGGAGAGAGGACCCTGTCCTTGCGGACTTACATTCTATGGGATAGTGGGGAAGAGACAGAAGGTCAGAGGTGCTGCAGCTCTGGCGGTGGTGAGGCGGCTGCTCTGGCGATGGCGAGGCGGCAGAATGGTTATTGCAGGCTGTAGTGTTATGATCCTAGTGGCAAGGATCGCAAGTTTGACTAGCTAAGAAACTAAACCGACGACCAGCTCTGGGGAAGTGGTATCTGGATTGACCGCAACCTGATCCTATCCGCAAACAACTATAGGCAGCCGTGGAACGTTACCTGAAAATCCTAGACGTCTCTTCACGGCCTGAGAAACTACCTAATCCTAGAGGGAAAGTAAAGTCCTTACTTGCCTCAGAGAAATGACCCCAAAGATATAGAAAAGCCCCCCACAAATATTAACGGTGAGTTAAGGGGAAAGCACAAACGCAGAGATGAAATAGATTTAGCAAATGAGGCCCGCTAACACTAGATAGCAGAAAATAGGAAGGGAGCTGTGCGGTCAATAGAAAACCCTAAGCAAAATATCCACGCAGAGATTGCTCGAGCCCCCGCACCAACTAACGGTGCGGGGGAAGCAACTCCGTACCCCAGAGCTTACCAGCAGCAATAACTCACATATTAGCAAGCTGGACTAAACTCATCATACACTGAAATCATATTGCAGACTGATGAGCAAAAAATAATCAAACAGAAACTTAGCTTCTCCAGAAGAGACTGAAAACGAAGATAATCAGGGGAGATCAGAATAGCACTGAATACATCGACAGCCGGCAACAAGTGAAGGTGAAGCAGAGCTAAATAGGAAACTCCCTAGTGCATAACGAGGCAGCTGATTCAGCCACAGATCCGCAGGATAACAAACAAAGCCACCAGGGGGAGCCCAAAAACAAAACTCACACAATACCACCTGTGACCACAAGAGGGAGCCCGAAAACAGAGTTCACAACACTGTAGGCTTTCTTGAAGAGATGGGTTTTCAGGTTCCGTCTGAAGGATCCGAGGGTGGTGGATAGTCGGACGTGTTGAGGCATGGAATTCCAGAGGATGGGGGATATTCGGGAGAAATCTTGGAGGCGGTTGTGTGAGGAACGAATAAGTGTGGAGAAGAGTAGGAGGTCTTGGGAGGATCGGAGATTATGTGACGGAAGGTATTGGGAAATTAGTTCAGAGATATAGGGAGGGGACAGGTTGTGGATAGTGTTGAGCGATACCTTCCGATATGCAAAGGTATCGGTATCGGATTGGATCAGCCGATACCCAAAAAGTATCGGATATCGCCGATACCGATACCCGATACCAATGCATATCAATGGGACACAAAATATCGGAATGGTTCCCAGGGTCTGAAGGAGAGGAAACTCTCCTTCAGGCCCTGGGATCCATATTCATGTATAAAATAAAGAATAAAAATAAAAAATATTGATATACTCACCCCTCGGACGGCCCCTGGCTCTCACCGGTCCAAGAGTCTGCCTCTGTTCCTAAGAATGCTGAGTAAAGGACCTTCGATGACGTCGCGGCTTGTGATTGGTCGTGTGACAGCTCATGTGAGCGCTCACGCGACCAATCACAAGCCGCGACGTCATCGCAGGTCCTAAACGCACTGCATTCTTAGGAACGGAGGCTGCCGGTTACACCGCTAAGGTCCAGGCTCCGCCGGAGGGGTGAGTATATCCATATTTTTTATTTTTATTCTTTATTTTTTACATGAATATGGATCCCAGGGCCTGAAGGAGAGTCTCCTCTCCTCCAGACCCTGGGAACCATACACTGGGAATTTCCGATTCCGATTTCCGATATCACAAAAATATCGGAACTCGGTATCAGAATTCCGATACCGCAAATATCGGCCGATACCCGATACTTGAGGTATCGGAATGCTCAACACTAGTTGTGGATGGCTTTGTAGATCAGTGTTAGTAGTTTGAACTGGATTCGTTGGGGAGTTGGGAGCCAGTGGAGAAATTTGCAGAGGGGTGAAGCAGGGGAGTAGGGAGGAGAGAGGTGGATTAGCCGGGCAGCAGAGTTGAGGACAGACTGGAGTGGTGCAAGAGAGTTAGCGGGGAGGCCACAGAGGAGGGTGTTGCAGTAGTCGAGGCGGGAGATGATGAGGGCATGCACACGAGTTTTGGTAGATTGTGGGCTGAGGAAGGGACGGATTCTGGCAATATTTTTGAGTTGGAGGCGACAGGAGGTGGCAAGACTTTGGACGTGCGGTTTGAAGGACAGGGCAGAGTCGAGAGTTACCCCAAGGCAGCGGATTTCAGGTGCGGGAGAGAGCGTGATGCCGTTTACCATAATAGATAGGTCAGGTAGGGGGGATACATGAGATGGGGGAAAGATGATGAGTTCGGTTTTGTCTACATTGAGTTTTAGGAAGCGAGAGGTGAAGAAGGAGGATATGGCTGACAGACACTTCGGGATTCTGGACAGCAGAGAGGTGACATCTGGGCCAGAGAGGTAGATCTGAGTGTCGTCCGCATACAGGTGGTACTGGAAGCCATGGGACTTTATGAGTTGTCCTAGGCCAAGGGTATAGGTGGAAAAAAGTAGGGGCCCTAGGACAGAGCCTTGAGGGACTCCAACAGAGAGAGGGTGGGATGAGGAGGTGGTGTGGGAGTGGGAAACACTAAATGTGTGGTCGGAAAGGTATGAGGCAATCCAGGAGAGGGCAAGGTCCTTGATGCCAAGGGAAGAAAGAATCTGTAGCAGTAGGCAGTGATCGACTGTGTCGAAAGCAGAGGACAGGCCAAGAAGGAGGAGGATGGAGAACTGTCTGTTAGCTTTGGCTGTGACTAAGTCATTAGTAATTTTGGTCAGAGCAGTTTCAGTGGAGTGGTGGGGGCGGAAGCCAGATTGGAGGTTGTCAAGGAGAGAGTTAGATGAGAGGTGGGAGGAAATTTGAGCATGGACATGCTGCTCAAGGAGTTTCGAAGCAAACGGGAGCAGTGATATGGGGCGGTAGCTGGGCATAGCAGTTGGGTCAAGGTTAGTTTTTTTGAGGATGGGTGTGATGGTGGCATGTTTGAAGGCAGAGAGGAAGGTACCAGAAGATAGCGATAGGTTGAAGAGATGGGTTAGGGCTGGAATGAGCATGTTAGTGAGGTTGGGGAGCAGGTGGGAGGGGATGGGGTCAAGTACACAGGTGGTGAGGTGCGATTTGGAAAAGAGGCGAGTAAGCTCTCCTTCAGTGATGTTGGAGAGGGAGGTTATTAGGGAAGGGCAGAGGTCTGGTATATGGAGTGGTTGGGGTGGTGGAACAGTTAGGGTTTGCCTTGTTTGGTCGATCTTGTTTTTGAAGTAGGTGGCAAAGTCCTCGGAAGAGATGAGGGGAGTTGGAGGTTGCAGTGGTGGGCGGAGGAGGGAGGTAAATGTGCTGAATAGTTGTTTTGGGTTGTAGGATAGTGAAGATACAAGGTTAGTGAAATAGGTCTGTTTAGCAGAGGTGAGGGCTAATTTGAAGTCAAATGTAGCTTGTTTGAAAGCAGTGAAGTTGTCTGGCAGGCTTGTTTTCTTCCAACGCTGCTCCGCAACCCTGGATGCTTGTCGAAGTTTTTTTGTGAGATTGTTATGCCAAGGTTGCCTATTGGTTCGTCGCACTGTGCCATGCATGAGAGGGGCAACTGAGTCTATGGCTGATGCATGTATTATGCACCCGTATGTTTTATGTGTAATGTAAAGTAATGTAATGTATGTCCTGTAATTGTAATACCTTGTATTGTGTAAGTTCCCCTTTAATGACTATGTATAGGATCAGGGACAGAAATAGTTAAAATAGGGGCTGGTACAGCAGCCGTAGAGAGGCTCAATTTGCAGCTGCAAGGAGAGAGAAAGCTGTTGTTTTCACAGAACTGACTAGATACGTTGGCCAGGGCAGACGTGTATTATATATGGGGCACTGCCAGACCCCCTGGACAAGAGAAATCTGTGGCCCCGGACTCCAAGGCCTCAGAGGAGGTGGAAAGGACTAAGGACTGCAATCCAGGCCCCAGGACTCTGGAAGGGCCCCTGCCGAAGTGGTCTCAGGCACGCAGATTGCATCATGTGGACTAATGCAGATCTTCGGCTGCTGCAGCTGCTGTGGGTTCGGCTGTAGAGAGTGCAGGGAGAGATCAGGAAATCCAGTCCTGTACTCTTTTCATTCTTTTCCATCCTAGCTCATTAGAAATAGCAGACAGATATTGTGGGATTTTGGTGAGTAAGGAGGTGAGGTCGGGTCCTGATAGGTAGATCGGCGTAGAGATTATACTGCAAACCGTGGGATTCTATGAGCTGTCCCAGGCCAAAGGTGTAGATGGAGAAGAGTAGGGGCCCTAGGACTGAGCCTTGGGGAACACCGACAGACAGGGGGCAAGGTGAGGAGGTGGTGTGGGAGAGGGAGACACTGAATGTTCGGTCTGTTAGATATGACGAGATCCTGGATAGGGCCAAGTCTGTGATGCCAAGAGATGAGAGAATCTGTAGCAGGAGGGAGTGGTCCACACTGTCAAAGGAAGAAGACAGGTCCAGGAGAAGGAAGACAGAGTAGTGTCGCTTGCTCTTGGCGGTTAGTAGGTCATTCGTGACTTTAGTTAGGGCAGTTTAAATTGAGTGATGCGATCTAAAGCCAAATTGTAACTGGTCAAAGAGGGAGCAGGAGGAGAGGTAGGAGGACAGTTAAAGATGGACATGCTGTTCCAGTAGTTTTGAGGCATAAGGGAGAAGAGATATTGGGTGATAGCTAGACACAGAGGATGGGTCGAAGGAGGGCTTTTTGGGGATTGGTGTGATCGAGGCATGCTTGAAGGATGAGGGGAAGACACCAATTGTGAGTTAGAGGTTGAAGAGGTGTGTTAGGGTTGGGATGAAGACTGTGGCGAGGTTAGGGATGAGGTGGGATGGGAGCGGGTCAAGTGTGCAAGTGGTGAGATGTGATCTTGACAGGAGGGATGATAGCTGATATTCTGTCATGGTGGAGAAGTTAGTTTTTGAGGAACAGGGCTGAGCAGTTAAGAGGGACATTGGGGGTTTGGGCCAAAGCTTTCTCTGATTTTATCAATCTTCTGCTTAAAGAAAGAGGCAAAGTCTTCAGCAGAAATGAGAGGAGAGGGAGGAGGTGCTGGGGATGGAGTAGAGAATTGAAAGTGTTGAAAAGCTGTTTAGGGTTGTGAGACAGGGAGGATATGAGAGATGAGAAGTAAGTTTGTTTTGCGGCAGTGAGTGTGGACCTGAAGCTGGCGAGGGACTGCTTGTATGCTATAAAGTGCTCAGCAGAATGGGATCTCTTCCACCTCCGCTCAGCAACCCTGGAAGCCCGTCTCAGTTCTTTGGTCAGGCTGGTATGCCAGGGCTGCCTGTTGATTGTACGAGTTTTGCTGTGCATGAGGGGGCGGCCGAATCAAGTGCTGCTTTTATTATGGTGTTGTATAAAGTGGCAGCAACATCTGTGTCATGTAAGGAAGTTATGCCTGAAAGAGGGAAAAGGGACTCAGATAGTGAGTGTAAATTAAGGTATTTGAGATTCCTGCGAGAGTGGGTGAGTTTGTGGAGTGGGGGTTGCGCACTTGGAGAGGAGAGGGAAGAAAATGTCAGTAGGTTGTGGTCAGACAGGGGGAGGGGAGAGTTAGTGAGATTAGTAAAGGAACAGAGGTGGGCGAAGATAAGGTCCAGCGTGTGGTCATCTTTGTTAGTGGCCATAGAGGACCACTGAATGAGGCCAAAGGAGGAAGTCAGTGATTAAAATTTAGAGGCAGCTGAGGTGGAAGTGTGAATGGGGACATTGAAGTCACTCATGATGATAGTGGGGATGTCAGCAGAAAGGAAATGATATAGCCAGGTGGTGAAGAGGTTGAGAAAGGTGGAGATGGCTAGCTCCGGTGGGTGGTAAATGACAGCCAGAGTCAAATGAGGGAAGAGTAGCAGAGGGTGGTAGCGGAATTGGGGCAAAGGAGCAGTTATCAGACAGGAGCAAGCCAACTCCTCCACCACGTTTGTTACTGGGGCGAGGAGTGTGAGAGAGATGCAATCCGCCATAAGAAAGTGCAGCTGTAGAGGCTGAGTCAGAAGGGGTGAGCCAGGTTTCAGTGATGCCAAGGAAGGAGAGTTTGCTGGTGATGAAGAGGTCATGACTATATGACAGTTTTTTGCAGACAGAGTGTGCACTCCATAGTGCTGCAGGTAGTGGGACAGGGGGAATGGGGGCTGGATTAATGGGTATGACATTATCCGAGGCGTGATCCGGGAATAGAAGCAGCAAGAGCGCCACATTGTCAGAGAATTGAAGCGCCCTGGTGCTGGAGCTGGAGCTGGCCAGATGACCAGTGGTGTGGTTCGGCAATTTGACCTGGCCAAAGGATATGGTTTCATTCAGGAGGCCCAGACCGGAGAAAAGGTCTACGCTGGGTCCGTGGTCTCCAGAAGTTCCCTTCAACTACAGGACCATGTTACTTTTGATAAGGAGCAGGGACCCTGAGGGCCATATGCGGTGGCTGTACAGAAGACCTCCAACCGGGAGAGCGACCTACCACAGGAGGCTCACATGGTGAGAGGCTGATTGGCGTGGCTGAAGGTCCTCCGGCTAAGCAGGAGAGACGGTCACCAATGTGTCAGTGGAGCTGGAAGCTTCAGGAAGCTCCAGGAACAGTGGGGACTCTTTCTCCAGTGGGTCCTCATCGCAGGTGTATGTGGTGGTACAGGGGCCACATGAAGCCCACTATCCAACTCAGTGGCCATGAACAGAATAAGCGGACCCTTTAAGGAATTGATGTTAATTGGTGCCAGTTGCATACAGCAAATATGAGGGACTGTTTTGCATCCCTAAGAGGACAATGGACCTTACATGGCAGCCAATGACAATGACATTTGTAGTGGCCATCCGTGGATGGCCATATTAGTTTGTTTTCCCCCTCTTCCCACTTTTGTTTATACCCATTGATGTTCACCCTGCTACATCACGGGACCAGGACCCTATGGGGTTGGTAGCGGTGGTCTCCGGATGTGGCTGCTGGACTGCATGTTCCTGAACTTTGCCCTACTTCAACCCTTGGACTAGCCCCATGTTTATAAAAGTAGCACACTACAGTTAAAGGGCTCATGATCTGCTGAGAGGAGGGAGGGGGGAGACTGTCCTCAGAAGGACCTGGGTCACGTGGACCCCTACACAGGAGAAGGACTGTCAGGTCAGAGTGAGGCCCACTTCAAAGATTGTGGATACCCATGTTAAAGGGATGACCGACCTATTCAGGACTGCGTGTGCTTTACAAACTGTGTTCTTTGTGCATTTTGCCCAAGTTGCCATGTCCAGGGACGGTCATGTTTAAGAAGGGGGGAGTGTAAGGATTTGGCCGGTCCCCTCAGTTTTGCCCATTCCTCCTTTCTTGTGACCCCCTGAGCACTTTAAGTACATGTGTTATGCACCCTTATGTTTTATGTTTAATGTAATGTAATATAACACCAATAGGAACCTTCTGTCCTTACATCAAAAAAAGGAAACTACAACGAACACCAAAGCAAGGAATACTCATTCCCAAAAATGGGTTAAAAATACTTTTTTATTATAACACAATATCATGAATACAAAATAGTCATCAGAATAATCCAATAAATATAACACAAAGGGGATCCACAAATACAGGAGCAAGAATAGAAGTGGGACAGCTGGAAATAGCAAAGCAGCATGCAGACAACAACACACAATCTAAATACAAATTATTTGCTATCAAAGGGATAAAATATATAAAAAAATATCAAATACTAGTAGCGTTATAAATAAAGTGCTTTTGCAAGAATAGGGGCTGGTCCAGCAGCAGTAGAGAGGCTGGACTTGCAGCCACAAGGAGAGAGAAAGCTGTTGTTTCCTCAGAACTGCCCAGATATTCAGAATATTAATTTCTCTTAAGTATTGGCACACGTGACCACTGCAGCAGCAGGAAGCCATCCCTGCTATGCGCTGCTTACAAGCATTAAGCAGCTGCTGGCACCGGAGCAGGTCGCTGCGACTGTGAGGGAGCGGAGGATGGTAAGTGTAATGTTTTGTTTTTTTAATCTTTACTGATGGGGCCATGCATACCAGGAATGGGATGGGGCCAATTATAAAAGAAAAAGGATGGGACCAATCTTACCAGGAACAGGATGGGGCCATTTATAAAAGAAAAAGGATGGGATCAATCATACCAGGAACAGGATGGGGCCATTTATACCAGAAAAAAGATGGGATCAATCATACCAGGAAAAGGATGGGGTCAATCATACCAGAATAAGGATGGAGCCAATCATACCAGGACCTTGATGGGGACAATTATACCAGAATAAGGATGGGACCCATCATACCAGGAACGGGATGGGGCCATTTATACCAGAATAAGGATGGGAACAATCAAACCAGGATCGGGATGGGGCCACCATAACAGAATAAGGATGGGACGAATCAAACCAGGACCATGATGGGGCCAATTATACCAGGAAAAGGATGGGGCCAATCATACCAGGATAAGGATGGGGCCATGCATACCAGGATAGGGATGAGGGAGCCATGCATACCAGGATAGGGATGAGGGGCCATGTGTATCAGAATAGGCATGAGGGGACCATATATACCAGGATAGGGGATATTAAATACAGAATTGACCATTTTTTTGCCTCAATTTTTTTCCCTAATTTCCTCCTCTAAAACCTATGTGTGTCTTATGGTCCAGTGCGTCTTGTAGTCCAAAAAATGCGGTAACTTATAAAAACCTTTACAGGAGAAAAAACATCTTTGAATGTTCAAAAAAAAATCAAATAAGGTTCTACTCACATTTTCTTTCTCCTAACAACCAAGCACAGATTGTTCAGCTACTTCTTTTAGTCTCTTTTTTTAAATACAACTGGCACCTTATCACTGCTGCTAATATGTGACTACAGTAGTCATTTGCACTATTACTGGCATCACGGCTCTAATTGTTGAGGGCTGATGCCAGTATTATGTCCCTCTCTGGCTTCAACGATCACCTGGCATCTGCATATAAGCAACACTGGGAGCAGCATTGGAGGGACACACTGGACTGATGACAGAGTAGATGGGCATTGTCATTTGTGTTTTTGCTGCTGTTGTCTATACAGTTTATGTAAGTTCTTAATTCAATTTCCCATTGAGTTAATTTGGTTTATCCCCTTAATGACCAGGGGTAGTCGAGTTTTTGAATTTCCGTTTTTTGCTTGCTCCCCTTCTTCCTAGAGCCATAACTTTTTTCATTTTTTGGTCAGTGCAGCGCCCCAGAGTCCTGTTCGTTGCGGTGATGTCATTCTTCCACCAGGGGGAGTGATATTATGTCTGATGGCAATAAAGGAGATCTTCCTACCAGGTATCACAAACCATACACCACACTTCACACTCCAGTCCACCAGGGGGAGCCTTGCTCCTATCTTCTAGGGCACTCCTCACAGAAGGGTAAAACTGGTGGACTGGATAGAAAGTTAGAGAGAAGCTGACTGGGCTTTGCCCAAGCAACACCCACCTGTCAGGCAGACAGGGGGAAAGGAGGAACATCGGAGCTGCAGACAGAGGGTCCCTGACAGGGGTGGGATCCTGTCAGAGGCCTAGCAAGACAGAAAGACACGGAACTGCGCCTGCCCCACGTGCGGCAGTATCCGAAGAAAGGACACAAAGAGAATTGTGTTGTAGAGGGTGAGAAACGAAGTCATAGCACAAGGAGATAACACCAGAAGGAGTTCTGCCCTGTAATAGGCTGCCTCCTTCTGAGGCGCGTAGCCGGTGGCCGGAACACCGAGGGAGCAACCATCTCCAAGCCTTGCTCCAGAGACCAGCAGGACAGTCAATTCCAAGTTGGCTGCCCGACCTTAATACCTAGGAGACACGGTGGCAACTTGAGGGGGTCGGGGCATCTCTAGGGTCCGTGTAAAAAGCCTCAGGCCATCAGTCATATGGGTTTGTCCTATCCATACCATCTGGGGGACAGAGAGGAAGAAATAACATCTAAAACATCTACAGTTGTAGGACCTTAACGAGAAGCTCAGCAGGGAGGTACTACAACACACAGGCGCTAGTGGAAGGCTACTGATTTCCACCTGGATAAGGGGACTCTGGATTTGCCTTCAGACCGGCCGGACTCTGCCTACCCTGTGATCTGTACCCTGGACTGTGGATGCTGAAGTCTTCAGTAAAGGTAAAGAGACTGCAACCTTGTGTCCTCATTCTTCACTGCGCCTTAACTCATCCACCATCACCACCTACACTTCTGGGAAGCCCTGGGGATACGCTTCGCCTGTGGGAAGGTATACCATCTTGCTGCGACAACATCACCCCAGCGGACCCTAAGCAGCGTCGGTCACCCTGACTGAATACCACAGGTGGCGTCACGAACTACCCCTTTAAAGACCTTTTCCAAAACCATAAAAACGCTTCCCCATCTATCAAACGGACGTTCCCCTAGGGCCATGGACCGGGTCAGCCACCGTGACATCCCCCGAACCGAAGGACCCGGTACCGAGTACCCCATTGCCCTAACGTGGGGGCGCTCCAAACTTTGGCGTCACAAACAGGATCTACTTAAGGCTGAAAATCAGGTCATGTGCGCCTAAGAACTGTGCCAGAACTGTATTGGAACTGTGATTTATTGAAAGGACTGTGTATTGCAAAAGACCGCCAAAATTCCCGCCAAAACAGCCGCCATTACAGCGCCATGAGGAGTGCAGGAGAAGAAGAAGGGTTTGGAGTTGTGGGCGTGGATGAACTGAGAAGCGCGAAGAATAATAGCCGCCCAGTCTAAATATCTCTGTACCTTGAGGACGTGTCCGTCAGCAGCCGAGATCCGCCTCATGATCCTCAATGGCGGACGGAGACAACCAAAACGAAACCACTCTCCGAGAGAAAAAGGAATGGAGCTGGAGATCGCTGGGGACCCACGGAAAAGAATGGCCCCGCACAGGCCTCCATCACCGGAGGATTACACAGGCATGCCGCCACTGGAGAGCATGGATCCCTGGGAACTGTTCACGGGAGCTCCGCTGTCCACACCATCGCTGGTCCTGGCGCCTTCCCCGGAGGAGAGGAGTGGCACCGGAAGAGCAACCTTGCGTGCAGGTACTCAGTGCAGTGGTATTCTGGGAGTCTGCTCTTCCCCTGCACTTGCTCCATTTACCACCACGGCTGCTGGAGCCCCGGTGTCCCCGTCACCAGGCCCCGGACCACAAGGGCATGACCTTGGGCCATTCCCCTGGGGAGAATACCGGCGGCATCTGATCGCGGAGTATGAGGGAGAAGTGGAACGGGAGGCCAGAGGTGAATCGCTGGACAATCTTCCACCGAAGTGGGGTGTTGTTGTGGTATTCCAACCCCAAAAGGAAAAAGGCTTCATCCAGGAGATCGGGTTACCAGTGAGGGTCCATGTCGCCCGGGACGAGGTGGAATCCTGCCTCCACGGAAACAGTGCGGATCCAGCCTTGAACCCTGGGGATGTCAAGACGGAAAGGAAACAGCTGGTGGGCTCGGGATGTGCAAAGGTGCATAGCCCTCTTGGTGGAATCCAGAACCCAGGAGGATGAACTCACCGCCGATGCAGCTGCGGCGGTCCCCGCTGTAACCAGCGCTCACCATGAAGCCACTCAAACTGTTATTGCTGTGCACGACCTGACCGTGCATGGAAGACGGACTAACAGTGCATACCCGGCACTGGGAGTAATCTTGGACTCGGCCTCTCCAAGGCCACAGAGGGCTATGTGTCAGGTAAAGCCCTGGTGGAAACTGCCGGAATAAACCTCGAAGAAACCGTCCATAAATGTAAATAGTTAACTGTTCTTTCTTTGCTGCTTGAACAAGTTTAACTTTTAAAGGGATCCCCTGTTTAAAGGGATCCTATGTTTTTGCACAAGTTTTTCTACTTTTACTAAAGAACTGCAGAATCATAAACTGTGCATGATCACAAACTGCTTGTAAATAGTTTGCACCTTCTTAAAGGTGCTCTCTACTGGTTTTACATAGGAGGCTTTTACAGAGACTGCCTCTTAACAGAAACTGCTGTTAATTATGCTGCAAAAATAACTGCTTTGCTTCACAGACCTGAAGAAAAACCCGTTGGTGAGGCAGAATTCCGGGTCAGGATTACACGTCTTGCAGCCCACCCAAACCAAAGTTCGGAGGTTCGTAACGGGTCCCTCATATTACATCACGTCGTATCGCTTTAAACAAACTTGGAAGCTAATGATGTGATTATTTTGCACTACCTCTGAAAAGACTTGGATTTCCTCTTAAAGGGAATGTTAGTTTGTTGCACTTTGCTCAAGAGTGATAATGTTGTCTTAGATAGTTAGATAGTAATAATGTTTATACATAGCTGATAGTATGTAGCTAAGAATAAAATGTTAGATGATGTACTTTAAATAAGATTGAGGTTAAACAAATTGAAAGAAAGATACAGTGAACCTGTAGGGGGGGGGGGGGTGATATCTGTTCTGCATTTCAATAGAATGAACCTGTAGGGGTTAGTGAGTCATTTAGTGAGCCTTAGGTAGTTAGTTAAAAGACTTTGCACTTAAAGAAGAATAACGGTTTTATGCTTGAATGAAGAAAATGTTAATTTATTGTTTTGTAATTGCACTTAGTGGTTAGTGGATAGTATACCTGTATGGGTAATAGTATTTCATAGTTAGATAGCGCATCCGTAATTGGTCAATCTACGGAAGTAAGCTGGCAATGTAAATATGTTTTTGTTTGCAACGTTCAAGTGTTCTCACCTCCCATAAAGGGAGGCATTGTTATATTAATTTGTTTCATAGCATTTCAAAAATTTTGTATGTCTTTTTGCTAATGTATTGTTGTTTTCATTTCCCAGTCTGGGGGTACTGGATTTAACGGGGGGGGGGGGGGGGGAGTGCAGCGTCCCAGAGTCCTGGTCGTTGCAGTGATGTCATTCTTCCGCCAGGGGGAGTGATATTACGTCTGATGGCAATAAAGGAGATTGTAATAATTATAGGGGATAACTCAGGAGACTCTTTACGCGGAACAAGACAACCACTAGACACAGTTTTATAAGTGGTAATGTCTATATTCTCACACGGTGATTCAAACAGGTGCAGAGAGAAACTCAAGTCCACAACACTTGGTGCAAATATCAAATGCAGCTCAGCAGACTATAGGAAACTTCAGAGGAAAATGCAATCATGTAGAAAGTCTATGAAGCACAATTATTCTTGAGAATACTTGACACAAATAAGTCCTTGCTTAGTCCAAAACACAGATAGATATGCTTATAAGGCAGTTCAAATAATATCTTAGCTCAACCAGGGAGGTCTGGGTAATAGTCTCAGGTTTTTGCTCCTGACATCTGATTACTCCCTGGCTATATACCTGCTCCTGTGAACCTGTGTGGTGATCCTGCTACTCTGCTCTGAGTTCCAGCTGCATACACCAGTTTCCAGTAATCCTCCTTCATCTGCTGCTCGTGTTTACTTCCATCTCATTTGCTGGACATGTAAGCTGTTTCTGCTCTTCAAAAACCTGAGACTATTGACCAGGCCTCCCTGGTTGAGCTGAGATATGATTTGAACTGCCTTATAAGCTTATCTATCTGTGTTTGGACTAAGACAAGGATTTATTCGTGTCAAGTATCCTCAAGAATAACTGTGCTTGATTGCATTTTCCTCTGAAGCTAAAGATACAGTGAACTTGGTTATACAGAATGTCTTTTGGTTGCATGGGGTTCCGGATGAGATCATCTCTGACCATGGAGTACAGTTCACTTCAAGATTCTGGAAGGGGTTTTGCTCTGCACTCAATATTAATGTCGGTCTCTCTTCCGCTTACCATCCCCAGACAAATGGTCAGACTGAGCGTACCAACCAGATGCTGGAACAATATCTAAGATGCTATGTCAGCCATCTCCAGGATGATTGGTTGGAGTTGCTGCCGTTAGCCGAATTTTCATATAATAATTCTCAGAGCGCCTCCACTAAATTTACACCTTTCTTTGCCAATCTGGGTTATCATCCGGGTATTTTACCTAGGTCTCCAATTAATTCTCTGGTTTCGGCAGTGGAGGAAAGGCTGACTGTGATGAGACAAAATCTGGAGGTTCTGAAGGAATCCCTGACCACAGCTCAAGAACGTTATAAGAGATCGGCTGATAGATTCCGTAAACCTGCACCCATGTTCAAGGTAGGAGATTCCGTGTGGTTAGCAACTAAGAATCTGAAGTTAAACGTTCCTTCACAAAAACTTGGACAGAAATTCATTGGCTCTTTCAAGATTAACGGTATTGTGAGCTCTGTGGCCTACCGGCTGAAGCTGCCTATGACTATGAAGGTACACCCAGTTTTTCATGTATCTTTACTAAAGCCTGTATCTCCTAATACCTTCCAGGGATGTGTTGTGCCACCTCCGCAGCTTGTGGTGATTGATGGGCAAGAGCAATTTGTGGTGGAGGAAATTGTTGATCCCAGGATTCGCAGGAATCGGCTCCAATATCTGATAAGATGGCAGGGATATCCCCCTGAGGAAGACTCTTGGGAACCTGTGGAAAACATCAATGCCCAACAGAAGATTTCTTGTTTTCATCAGAGATTCCATGAGAAACCAGGTCCAGGATCGTCCTGAGGCCGCTTCTAAGGAGGGAGTAATGTCAGGACTCTGAACATTTTTTACCTTTTGTGCATTACTGCCCTTTTCCAAGATGGCGTCTTTGGTCTCAGGTGCACTGTATCTTCCAGCTATAAAACTCCACCCCAGCCTTCAGTCTGTGCTAGAGTATTCTGCCTTGCATCCAGCTCCTGACCTCTGATTACTCCCTGGCTATATACCTGCTCCTGTGAACCTGTGTGGTGATCCTGCTACTCTGCTCTGAGTTCCTGCTGCATACACCAGTTTCCAGTAATCCTCCTTCATCTGCTGCTCGTGTTTACTTCCATCTCATTTGCTGGACATGTAAGCTGTTTCTGCTCTTCAAAAACCTGAGACTATTGATCATGCCTCCCTGGTTGAGCTGAGATATGATTTGAACTGCCTTATAAGCTTATCTATCTGTGTTTGGACTAAGACAAGGATTTATTCGTGTCAAGTATCCTCAAGAATAACTGTGCTTGATTGCATTTTCCTCTGAAGCTAAAGATACAGTGAACTTGGTTATACAGAATGTCTTTTGGTTGCATGGGGTTCCGGATGAGATCATCTCTGACCGTGGAGTACAGTTCACTTCAAGATTCTGGAAGGGGTTTTGCTCTGCACTCAATATTAATGTCGGTCTCTCTTCCGCTTACCATCCCCAGACAAATGGTCAGACTGAGCGTACCAACCAGATGCTGGAACAATATCTAAGATGCTATGTCAGCCATCTCCAGGATGATTGGTTGGAGTTGCTGCCGTTAGCCGAATTTTCATATAATAATTCTCAGAGCGCCTCCACTAAATTTACACCTTTCTTTGCCAATCTGGGTTATCATCCGGGTATTTTACCTAGGTCTCCAATTAATTCTCCGGTTTCGGCAGTGGAGGAAAGGCTGACTGTGATGAGACAAAATCTGGAGGTTCTGAAGGAATTCCTGACCACAGCTCAAGAACGTTATAAGAGATCGGCTGATAGATTCCGTAAACCTGCACCCATGTTCAAGGTAGGAGATTCCGTGTGGTTAGCAACTAAGAATCTGAAGTTAAACGTTCCTTCACAAAAACTTGGACAGAAATTCATTGGCTCTTTCAAGATTAACGGTATTGTGAGCTCTGTGGCCTACCGGCTGAAGCTGCCTAGGACTATGAAGGTACACCCAGTTTTTCATGTATCTTTACTAAAGCCTGTATCTCCTAATACCTTCCAGGGACGTGTTGTGCCACCTCCGCAGCTTGTGGTGATTGATGGGCAAGAGCAATTTGTGGTGGAGGAAATTGTTGATCCCAGGATTCGCAGGAATCGGCTCCAATATCTGATAAGATGGCAGGGATATCCCCCTGAGGAAGACTCTTGGGAACCTGTGGAAAACATCAATGCCCAACAGAAGATTTCTCGTTTTCATCAGAGATTCCATGAGAAACCAGGTCCAGGATCGTCCTGAGGCCGCTTCTAAGGAGGGACTAATGTCAGGACTCTGAACATTTTTTACCTTTTGTGCATTACTGCCCTTTTCCAAGATGGCGTCTTTGGTCTCAGGTGCACTGTATCTTCCAGCTATAAAACTCCACCCCAGCCTTCAGTCTGTGCTAGAGTATTCTGCCTTGCATCCAGCTCCTGACCTCTGATTACTCCCTGGCTATATACCTGCTCCTGTGAACCTGTGTGGTGATCCTGCTACTCTGCTCTGAGTTCCTGCTGCATACACCAGTTTCCAGTAATCCTCCTTCATCTGCTGCTCGTGTTTACTTCCATCTCATTTGCTGGACATGTAAGCTGTTTCTGCTCTTCAAAAACCTGAGACTATTGACCATGCCTCCCTGGTTGAGCTGAGATATGATTTGAACTGCCTTATAAGCTTATCTATCTGTGTTTGGACTAAGACAAGGATTTATTCATGTCAAGTATCCTCAAGAATAACTGTGCTTGATTGCATTTTCCTCTGAAGCTAAAGATACAGTGAACTTGGTTATACAGAATGTCTTTTGGTTGCATGGGGTTCCGGATGAGATCATCTCTGACCGTGGAGTACAGTTCACTTCAAGATTCTGGAAGGGGTTTTGCTCTGCACTCAATATTAATGTCGGTCTCTCTTCTGCTTACCATCCCCAGACAAATGGTCAGACTGAGCGTACCAACCAGATGCTGGAACAATATCTAAGATGCTATGTCAGCCATCTCCAGGATGATTGGTTGGAGTTGCTGCCGTTAGCCGAATTTTCATATAATAATTCTCAGAGCGCCTCCACTAAATTTACACCTTTCTTTGCCAATCTGGGTTATCATCCGGGTATTTTACCTAGGTCTCCAATTAATTCTCCGGTTTCGGCAGTGGAGGAAAGGCTGACTGCGATGAGACAAAATCTGGAGGTTCTGAAGGAATCCCTGACCACAGCTCAAGAACTTTATAAGTAGTGTTGAGCGATACCTTCCGATACTCAAAGGTATCGGATGGGATCGGCCGATATCCAAAAAATATCGGATATCGCCGATACCGATACCCGATACCAATGCAAGTCAATGGGACACAAGTATCGGAAGCTATCCTGGATGGTTCCCAGGGTCTGAAGGAGAGGAAACTCTCCTTCAGGCCCTGGGATCCATATTCATGTAAAAACTAAAGAATTAAAATAAAAAATATGGATATACTCACCCCTCCGGCGGCCCCTGGACCTAGCGGTGTTAACCGGCAGCCTCCGTTCCTAGGAATGAGGAGTTTAGGACCTTCGATGACGTCGCGGCTTGTGATTGGTCGCGTGACCGCTCATGTGACCATTCACGCGACCAATCACAAGCCGCGATGTCATCGCAGGTCCTAAACTCCTCATTCTTAGGAACGGAGGCTGCCGGTTACATCGGTAAGGTCCAGGGGCCGCCGGAGGGGTGAGTATATCCATTTTTTTAATTTGAATTCTTTATTTTTTACATGAATATGGATCCCAGGGCCTGAAGGAGAGTCTCCTCTCCTCCAGACCCTGGGAACCATACACTGGGAACTTCCGATTCCGATATCACAAAAATATCGGAACTCGGTATCGGAATTCCGATACAGCAAATATCGGCCGATACCCGATACTTGCGGTATCGGAATGCTCAACACTAGTTATAAGAGATCGGCTGATAGATTCCGTAAACCTGCACCCATGTTCAAGGTAGGAGATTCCGTGTGGTTAGCAACTAAGAATCTGAAGTTAAACCTTCCTTCACAAAAACTTGGACAGAAATTCATTGGCTCTTTCAAGATCAACGGTATTGTGAGCTCTGTGGCCTGCCGGCTGAAGCTGCCTAGGACTATGAAGGTACACCCAGTTTTTCATGTATCTTTACTAAAGCCTTTATCTCCTAATACCTTCCAGGGATGTGTTGTGCCACCTCCGCAGCCTGTGGTGATTGATGGGCAACAACAATTTGTGGTGGAGGAAATTGTCGATTCCAGGATTCGCAGGAATCGGCTCCAATATCTGATAAGATGGCAGAGATATCCCCCTGAGGAAGACTCTTGGGAACCTGTGGAAAACGTCAATGCCCAACAGAAGATTTCTCGTTTTCATCAGAGATTCCCTGAGAAACCAGGTCCAGGATCGTCCTGAGGCCGCTTCTAAGGAGGGAGTAATGTCAGGACTCTGAACATTTTTTACCTTTTGTGCATTACTGCCCTTTTCCAAGATGGCGTCTTTGGTCTCAGGTGCACTGTGTCTTCCAGCTATAAAACTCCACCCCAGCCTTCAGTCTGTGCTAGAGTATTCTGCCTTGCATCCAGCTCCTGACCTCTGATTACTCCCTGGCTATATACCTGCTCCTGTGAACCTGTGTGGTGATTCTGCTACTCTGCTCTGAGTTCCTGCTGCATACACCAGTTTCCAGTAATCCTCCTTCATCTGCTGCTCGTGTTTACTTCCATCTCATTTGCTGGACATGTAAGCTGTTTTTGCTCTGCAAAATCCTGAGACTATTGACCAGGCCTCCCTGGTTGAGCTGAGATATGATTTGAACTGCCTTATAAGCATATCTATCTGTGTTTTGGACTAAGCAAGGACTTATTCGTGTCAAGTATCCTCAAGAATAACTGTGCTTCATAGACTTTCTGTTTGATTGCATTTTCCTGGACTTGAGTTTCTCTCTGCACCTGTTTGAATCACCGTGTGATAATATAGACTTTACCACTTATAAAACTGTGTCCTGTAGTTGTCTTGTTCCACGCAAAGAGTCTCCTGAGTTATCCCCTATATTTATTACAATAAATGTCTCTAGCTCTTGTGGTGACTCAGAGCGAGCTAGTTCATCTTTTACAATACTAGACAGACCCCTTTTAAAAATAGGCAATTGTGCATAACTGTCCCAATTGGTATCTACCGCTAATCTCCTGAATTCAGTAGCATACTCAATAACAGAACCTTTTGCCTGGCGTAAAGACAATAAAGCAGATTCAGTGGTTGCACAGCGGTTAGGATCATCAAACATTAATGCCATAGCGGCCAAGAAATCATCCAAGTTATTTAACCGTGGGTCACGAGACTCAATCATCGGATTCGCCCAGGCGAGCGCTCGTGAGGTCAGTATCATTATTACACACAATACTTTGGATCTATCAGTAGGAAAACGGTCAGCATGCACATCAAAATATAGCATACATTGATTCATAAAACCACGAAATTTGTCGCGTTCATCATTAAATCTGAATGGGGGCAACTTAGGTGGGCTAGCTGGTGTCGGTTGCCCAGAGGGAAAAGTCGCTCAAGGAGATAACACCATGCTAATTAACTCCATGGAGTTAACGCCATGCTAATTCTCTTGGATCTCTCCTCAGCATTCGATACTGTGGATCATCAGCTCCTCCTCACTATGCTCAGCTCCATCGGCCTCAAGGACACCGTTCTCTCCTGGTTCTCCTCCTATCTTTCTGACCGATCCTTCACTGTGTGTTTTGCTGGTTCCTCCTCCTCTCACCTTCCCCGTACTGTTGGGGTTCCTCAAGGATCAGTCCTAGGCCCCCTCCTCTTCTCCTTGTATACTGCCCCTATTGGACTATTGGACGATTATTACATAAACGTACAAGGATGTGGTGGAATAGAGCCCTTCTCGAGAACTATTTAAAGAAAAAGATCATTCCACGTGGTTTAAGGATTCAGGTCTTTCCATCTTTCCCGGTGAATGATGAGAATTTCGTGGCAAGATGGGAAGAAATTTGCACTAAATCATCTCTACAATTCATGGAATTATTGATTGACTTAAATAAAAAATCTGTTCTGGCTGTGGAAACTGAGATTGACGAATTGTTTGGCAATCTCAAAGGGATATCTACAGCAGAGAATTTAGCATCGTTCAATGTAACCATGGACAAAAATTCAGATGAATGGGAGAAACAAATTAAGTCCAATCACGCTAAGAAAATATCGCGTGATAACAATGATTACCAACAGGGCGCGGTGTATAGGTGGAGACACCATGGTCCAAGGAGACAAAGGTCTGTGTCCTTTTCATCTGTCTCATCCTCGGGTGAAACTTCAGATGCATCATATCATTCCATGAGAACACGGTTTGGGAATGATAATAAAAGAAAAAAGGAACAAAGAACGGACACAAATAAACGTATCCCTGGTCCTAACCCACGAAATGACTCTTTGAAGGTGATTAATTTATCTGAGCACAAATTTAGTGATGAGGAGATGTTTGTGTTATCTAAAGGTTTAACTTTTTCTCCTAGCACAAGATGTGACAAATTTACAATTATAAAGGATCTACACGTGTTTGGTCGCTCTCTCCTCTTCAAAAAATGGTACCACAGCGAGGAGACTCAAAAACTTTTTCCCTTACCTGCTGAACAGGCTGCATTGAGGACATTGGAGGAATTGGCCATTGAACATCAGGGTCCATCTTTGGGTAAGATTCCTCCCTCGCTTCGTCCAAAATCTACGAAATTTCCACCATTGTCTGCATGTCCCAATGTGGAGATTTTTGTGCAATTGGTTACCAATGATCTTGAGACTATACCATCCCATATCTACAAAGATAATTTAACTGCCTCACAACATCAAAGCATTAAACGCCTCAAGCATTTGAAAGACATTGTGATTAAACCGGCGGACAAAGGCGGAAACATTGTTGTATGGCCTACCAAGTTGTATGAGGCTGAGGCATATCGTCTGCTGAGAAATACGTTGTATTATAAAAAATTAACATATAATCCCTTATCCTCTTATAAGGAGCAACTTAAGAAAATTCTTTGGAAAGCCGAAGAGAAAAATGTAATCACCATGGAAGTACGTGATATCCTAATGGTCAAGGATCCTCGAGTATCAACACTATACCTTTTGCCTAAGGTTCACAAGAGTTTGCAGATTCCCCCAGGTAGGCCCATCATATCTGGGGTTGGTGGCCTTACGGAGGGTGTCGGGAGATACATTGACTCGTTCCTCAAGCCCCTGGTGGAGACTATCCCATCCTACACCAGAGATACATCAGATTTTCTGAAAAAGATTGACTCGATTCACATTGACGAGGATATGATCCTCGCCACTTGTGATGTCGAGTCTCTATACACAAATATTCGCCACCAGGATGGCTTGAGGGCGGTCTCTTACTTTCTGACCATGACGGACCTCTCGGCCGATGATGTGGAATTTTTGTTAGTTTTGTTGGAATTCTTACTTACCAAAAATTTTTTCCTGTTCAATGGGTCCTTCTTCCTGCAGCTCCAGGGGACAGCAATGGGGGCGGCATGTGCGCCCTCATATGCTAATCTGTTCCTGGGGCTGTGGGAGAGGGACCTTTTCTCGTCAGATCGGGGTGTGTCGGTGGAGCGGGTCATTTTCTGGGCCCGCTACATCGACGACATTTTCCTGATCTGGCGGGGTACATCAGATGAGTTAAATTCCTTTTTTCAAGATCTTAATAGTAATGATTTAAATATTCATTTAACCTTCAATTCCAGTTATCACCAGGTTGAGCTTTTGGATGTCTTGGTCAGAAGGAGTACCAATGGTCTTCTGTCTTCTGATTCCTTTCGTAAGGTCACGGCTGTGAACTCGGTCCTCCATGCCAGCTCTGCACATCCTTCACATGTAGTCAACGCCGTCCCCACTGGGCAATTTCTTCGTATCAGAAGAATTTGTTCGGATATATCGGATTTTGAAATTAGGGCGAATGAGATGAAGGCCCGGTTCTTGGAGAGAGGTTATAGTAGAAGGTCCATCAAAAGGGCGTATAATCGAGCCAGAAATATGGACCGTCACCAACTACTATACTCACCAAGAAAGAAAGAACCAAGTAACCAGGTAAGGTTGGTCACTACGTTTAATTCTCATTGGAATAAACTGTACGATATTGTGGATAAACATTGGCCCATCCTCTTGGCTGACCCTATATTAAAGCTCTATTTAACACCCAAACCATCGTTGACAGCTAGGCGATCTCAGAGTTTGGGTGACATGTTGGTAAGGAGTTATTATCCACCAAAAACTCCTTCCCCTCCCTTTGGCACCGTTCAGCAAAGATCATTTTCAGTTTGGGGATGCAGACCATGTGGAAAATGTGTGGCATGCCCCAATATTGTGTCAGCAAAGGATTTCTTTTCAACTGATGGACGCATTTTCAAAATAACACATACCATTACATGTGATACGACGGCTGTCGTCTACTATGCGTCCTGCCCCTGTGCTAAAGTCTACATCGGACTAACAACGAGAGCCTTAAAGATCAGAGTTAGGGAACATGTAAGAGATATCTTGGCTGCTAAGGATGAGAAAAATATTGAGGTTTTGAAAAGTATACCGAGGCACTTCAAACAATTCCATGCATGTGATCCTATGGTTCTCCAAGTAAAGGGTATTGACTGTGTCCGTCTGAACCTTCGAGGTGGTAATGTGGGGCGTCTGTTAGCCCAGAAAGAGGCTCGGTGGATATGGGAATTACGTACAATATATCCTCAAGGTTTGAACGAAGTAATAAGTTACGCCCCATTTCTCTGAGCATCATGTTCATCAGATTTTTATTCTGGCCTCGTCATGGGTTTTTTATGTTTTCTTGTGGTTTTAATTCTATGTGTCTATTAATTTTAATTATTTTTTTCTCTAGTTTTTTCTCAATAATCGTTGAATTTGTTTCCTATACTCTGGCTGTTCCTGAGGATGACAGATCCCCATATATCATGAAGAGGATCATTCACAACTTATCATGGATTTTGTATAGTGGATCCAAGTATTACATATTGCACTTTACAGTAATTTTTGTATATTGTATATGTCTTTGAATAAGACAATTTCACGTATTTTTATCACTGTTGTCATATATCACGAAGAGGATCATTCACTATTTTATTATGGATTTTGTATAGTGGATCCAAGTATCACATATTGCACTTTACAGTATTATTTGTATTTTTATATATGTCTCTTAAACAAGCAATTTTATGTATTTTTATTTTTTCTGTAATATTATCATTTGTCGCCATTGTACTACTCACATATATTATTGTCTGTATTTAATCCTGCACTTTCCCTATTTTTTCTTTAGGGATGTGTTTTTATATTTATTGTATATCCATCTCTCTCTCTTCTTTTACTAGATCATACTTTTTATGGCGTTTTTATTGCAGTATCATCCTACTTACTTGCATTAGATGTATTTTGACTTTTTTGCACTTTATTTATCACCATTGATTGTTCTATTAGCTCCTTTCTGCCCAATCGGATCACTGTATTTATGTCCGCACTTATGCACTTTTTGTATATGTATCCTCTATCATGTCATACCCTCGTCGGCCAGTGCGCATGACCGTTGTGTCAGTTTGTTTACCATTGCTGGCCGCGTCTCCATCGCAACCCATCTGCTCGAGCGGCTCCTTCCACGTCAGTGGGAGGCGCCGGTCCGGTCACCAGGCGATGACGCGGTCTGTGATGTGTACTCTTCCTGTCCCAGCTGCGCATGCGCCGCCACACGGCCGGCACACAATGTTTCAATCAGGATCTGCTCCCCATTGGTCAGCCCGTATTTATAATCTGCATTCTGACCTGACGACGCCACTCCCCCGGAAGAAGGCACGCTAGCCGAAACGCGCGTAGGGGTGGCGCCGCAGGTTTGGAGGTAAACATGCTCTTATAATCTTTATTATGGTTCTGATTCTGTTTAGATGGGCCCGCTGGACTTTGCTTACCAGCCTAGTGTTTTATACCTAACGGATCACTAGTACTAGTGCTACTATACAGAGTTTATACAGAGAGGTTTTTTTCCCCATTCTTTGTAATGTAGCATGGTTTGTTCCTCTTGCCTGCGGTGCGGTGTAGCTGTCACCGTTCAGAGTATCCCAATCATTATTGTTATCAATATTTTAATCTGTATGTTTTTCAATAAAGTATTTTTTTGATATGGTTCCCTTTGGTGCAGTTTGTCTTTATAGGGTGTATCTATTCTAATTGCATGGGACAAAAAAATTTGTTTTTTGGTAGTAATCTCCCATATAGGCACAGGTGTTTTGCTTTTTACATACTGTGTATTGTGTATCAATCTTGGTTTATTAAACAGTCAGTAGATTTGGTTTCCAGTACCATCTCTATGCTGACAACACCCAATTATACACCTCTTCTTCTGTTATCACGCCGACCTTTTTAGAAAACACCAGTGACTGTCTTACCGCTGTCTCTAACATCATGTCCTCCCTCTATCTGAAACTGAACCTGTCAAAAACTGAACTCCTCGTGTTCTCTCCCTCTACTAACCTACCTTTGCCTGACATTGCCATCTCCGTGTGTGGTTCCACCATTACTCCAAAGCAACATGCTCGCTGCCTTGGGGTCATCCTTGACTCCGAGCTTTCATTCACCCCCCACATCCGATCACTGGCTCGCTCTTCTTATCTGCATCTCAAAAACATTTCTAAAATTTGCCCTTTTCTTACTTTTGACTCTGCAAAAACTCTTATTGTTTCACTTATTCATTCTCGATAACAAGAATCCCAAATACATGTTGTGAGAAACGGGGTCTGGCCAAAATTTTGCCAACCACCCTCGGACTCACTAAATCAGCTCCAAAATACCATGTTTTTTATAGAGGAGAAAAATACGGAGCATCGATGAACATAATATCAAAAATGTTTATTCCATAAATAGTTCATAGTAAAACGTGAAATTCAATAACAGTTAGCATTATGCAGTAACATAAACGACATGAGTGCCTAAAAATGCTGAGAGCCCCATCCCCAAGCCCAAGAATGGTGCTCCCATAATGGGAAGCATAAAAAGCCCCCCCAAAGATCACATGTAATAAAGTGCTGTATAACAGAAGGGCCACAATAGGCCTAGCCCAAGAAAAAACACACCAATTTACCAAACTAACATCCCTCAATAGGACTCCATAATATCACCGCTAAGTAAGGTGGTTGGTACAGGTGCAGGGCTTACCGTTAACGGGGGCGAAGTGGGGAGACAGGCGGCCTCCCTCTTACCAAACACTCCCCTCTCCAATCTGTACTGAATGCTGCAGCCACGATCATATTCCTCACCAATCGTTACACCGATGCCTGTACCTTGTGCCAGTCATTACACTGCCTACCCATCCTCTCCAGAATCCAATACAAAACTACTACCCTCATCCACAAAGCACTCCATGGCTCAGCACCACCCTACATCTCCTCTCTGGTCTTAGTCTACCACCCTACCTGTGCCCTCCGCTCCGCTAATGACCTCAGGTTAGCATCCTCAATAATCAGAACCTCCCACTCCCGTCTCCAAGACTTACACGTGCTGTGCCGATTCTTTGGAATGCACTACCTAGATTAATATGATTAATCCCCAATCCCCACAGTTTTAAGCGTGCCTTAAAAACTCATTTGTTCAGATTGGCCTACTGCCTCAACGCATTAACCTAACTATCCCTGTGTGGCCCATTAAAAAAACAAAAACAAAAAACATAAATCGATGATAAACTCATCATGTTCTCATACACTTTATGCAGTTAATAGCACTCTGTGTCTGTACTGCTACATACTTAGGCAGTTAATTGGTTCATGCAGCTTTACATGAACACCCGAGCCTTACACTATGGCTGGTCCAAATAACTAAAGCAATTGTTACCATCCACCTCTCATAGTTTGTAAGCTTGCGAGCAGGGCCCTCATTCCTCCTGGTATCTATTTTGAACTGTGATTTCTGTTATGCTGTAATGTCTATTGTCTGTACAAGTCCCCTCTATAATTTGTAAAGCGCTGCGGAATATGTTGGCGCTATATAAATAAAAATTATTATTATATTATTATTATTATTATTACCAGAAGGAGTTCTGCCCTGTAATAGGCTGCCTCCTTCTGAGCCGGTGGCCGGAACACCGAGGGAGCAACCGTCTCCAAGTCTTGATCCAGAGACCGGCAGGACAGTCAATTCCAAGTTGGTTGCCTGACCTTAATACCTAGGAGACACGGTGGCAACTTGTGGGGGTCGGGGCATCTCTAGCGTCCCTGTAAAAAGCCTCAGGCCATCAGTCATACGGGTTTGTCCTATCCATACCATCTGGAGGACAGAGAGGAAGAAATAACATCTAGAACATCTACAACAGTTGTGAGGACCTTACCGAGAAGCTCAGCAGGGAGGTACTACAACACACAGGCGCTAGTGGAAGGCTACTGATTTCCACCTGGATAAGGGGACTCTGGATTTGCCTTCAGACCGGCCGGACTCTGCCTGCCCTGTGATCTGTACCCTGGACTGTGGATGCTGAAGTCTTCAGTAAAGGTAAAGAGACTACAAACTTGTGTCCTTGTTCTTTACTGCACCTTAACCCATCCACCATCACCACCTACACTTCTGGGAAGCCCTGGGGATACACTTCACCTGTGGGCAGGTATACCATCTTGCTGCGACAACATCACCCCAGCGGACCCTTAAGCAGCGTCGGTCACCCTGACCGAATACCACAGGTGACGTCACGAACTACCCCTTTCCCAAAACCATAAAAACTCTTCCCCATCTATCAAACGGACGTTCCCCTAGGGCCACGGACCGGGTCAGCCACTGTGACATCCCCCAAACCGAAGGACCCGGTACTGAGTACCCCATTGCCCTAACGTGGGGCGCTCCATCAATATGGCCATGTGAGGGCTTCTTTTTTTGTGGGACACGTAATTTTGAATGTAACCATTGGTTTTAACATATCATGTACTGGAATATGGGAAAAAAATTCCAAGTGCGGTGAAATTGCAAAAAAAAAGTGCAATTCCACAGTTGTTTTTTTTTTTTTACCATGTTCACTAAATGCTAAAACTGACCAGCCATTATGATTCTCCAGGTCATTGTGAGTTCACAGGCACCAAACAAGTCTAGGCTATTTTTTGAGTGGTGAAAAAAAAATCAAATATTTATTAAAAAAAAAATAATGGCGTCATTTTCTAAGACCTGAAGAGTTTACATTTTTTGTGATCTGTGGCTTGGTGAGGACTTATTTTATGTGCACAGAGCTGATGTTTTTATTAATACCACTTTGGTGTAGATAGGATCTTTTGATCGCCCATTATTACATTTTGTAGCGGTGACCAAAAAAGCGTACTTTTGGCAGTTTTTTATTTTTTGTCATTACGCAGTTTAGCAATCGGGTTAACTCTTTTTTTTATATTAAACAGGAACACTTTTTTTAAATTGATTGAGCGATTCTGAATGCGGTGATACCAAGTATGTGTATATTTGATTTTTTTATTGTTTTTTTTTTTTTAATGGGGCGAAAGGGGGTGATTTGAATTTCTATATTTTTAAAAAAAACTTTTTTTTTACTTTTTGCATGCTTTAACCCCTTCATGACCAGCCTATTTAATGACCTGGCCATTTTTTGCAATTCTGACCAGTGTCCCTTAATGAGGTAATAACTCAGGAACGATTCAACGGATCCTAGATCTGAGATTCTGAGATTGTTTTTTCGTGACATATTAAGCTTCATGTTAGTGGAAAATTTAGGTCAATAATTTTTGCATTTATTTGTGAAAAAATCAGAAATTTGGAGAAAATTTGGAAATTTTCGCAATTTTAAAACTTTGAATTTTTATTCTGTTAAACCAGAGAGACCAGTGACACAATATCTTTCATAAATTACATTTCCCACACGTCTACTTTACATCAGCACAAATTTGGAAACAATTTTTTTTTGTTAGGAAGTTATAAGGGTTAAAAGTTGACCAGCTATTTTTCATTTTTACAACAAAATTTACAAAACCATTTTTTTAGGGACCACCTCACATTTGAAGTCACTTTGAGGGATCTAGATGGCTGAAAATACCAAAAAGTTACACCATTCTAAAAAAATGCACCCCTCAAGCTGATCAAAACCACATTCAAGAAGTTTATTAACCCTTCAGGTGTTTCACAGCAGCAGAAGCAACATGGAAGGAAAAAACTAACATTTTACTTTTTACTCACAAAAATGATCTTTTAGCAAGAATATTTTTATTTTCCCTAGGGTAAAAAGAGAAATTGGATCCCAAAAGCTGTTGTCCAATTTGTCCTGAGAAAGCTGAAACCTCATATGTGGGGGTAAACCACTGTTTGGGTGCACGGCAGGGCTCGGAAGGTAAGGAACAACATTTGACTTTTTAAATGGAAAATTAGCTCCAATCGTTAGCGGACACCATGTCGCGTTTGGAGAGCACCTGTGTGCCTAAACATTGGAGATCCCCACAAGTGACCCCATTTTGGAAGCTAGTCCCCCCAAGGAACTTATCTAGATGCATAGTGAGCACTTTGAACCCCCAGGTGTTTCACAAATTGATCCGTAAAAATGAAAAAGTACTTTTTTTCGCAACAATTTTCTTTTAGCCTCAATTTTTCATTTTCACATGAGCAACAGGATAAAATGGATCCTAAAATTTGTTGGGCAACTTCTCCTGAGCACAATTATGCCTCATATGTTGGGATAAACCACTGTTTGGGTGCACGGCAAGGCTCAGAAGGGAAGAAGCGCCATTTGACTTTTTGAATGAAAAATTTGCTCCAATGGTTAGTGGACACCATGTTGCGTTTGGAGAGCCCCTGTGTGCCTAAGCATTGGAGCACCTCCAAAAGTGACTCCATTTTGGAAACGAGACCTCCCAAGGAACTAATCTAGATGTGTGGTGAGCACTTTGAATCCCCAAGTGCTTCACAGAAGTTTACAATTCAGAGCTGAGAAAATAAAACTTTTTTTTTCCTCAAAAATGATTTTTTAGCCCACAATTTTTTAATTTCACAAGAGTAACAGGAGAAATTGGACCCCAAAAGTTGTTTTCCAGTTTGTCCTGAGTACACTGGTAGCCCATATGAGGGGGGGGGGGACCACTGTTTGGGTAGACGTCGGGGCTCGGAAGGGAAGTAGTGACATTTTAAAATGCAGACTTTGATGGAATGGTCTGCGGGCATCATGTTATGCTTGCAGAGCCCCTGATGTGCCTAAACAGTATAAACCCCCCACAAGTGACCCCATTTTGGAAACTAGACCCCCAAAAGAGCTTATCTAGATGTGTGGTGAGGACTTTTTACCCCCAAGTGCTTCACAGAAGTTTATAACGTAGAGCCATGAAAATAAAAATTCTTTTTTTTTCCTCAAAAATGATTTTTTAGCTCGCTATTTTTTATTTTCACAAGGGTAACAGGAGAAATTGGACCCCAAAAGTTGGTGTCCAGTTTGTCCTAAGTACGCTCGTACAGCATATGTGGGGAGGAACCACTGTTTGGGCACACGTCTGGGCTCAGAAGGGAAGTAGTTACGTTTTGAAATGCAGACTTTGAAGGAATAGTCTGCGGGCATCATGTTACTTTTGCAGAGCCACTGATGTGCCTAAACAGTGGAAACCCCTCAATTCTAACTCCAACCCTAACCTCAACACACCCCTAACCCTAATCCCAACCCTAACTTTAATTCTACCCTTAATTCTAACCCTAATCCCAACCCTAACTTTATCCCCATCGTTAACCCTAACTTTAGCCCAACTCTAACCCTAATGGGAAAACTGGGGCAGGGGGGTGACCTGCGGGGCAAAGGGGTGACCCTTGGGACAGGGGTGAGATACGTGGGTCAGGGGTGAGATCCGCGGGGCAGGGGTGAGATACATGGGGCAGGGGTGAGATCCGCGGGGCAGGGGTGAGATATGCGGGGCAGGGGTGAGATACGTGGGGCAAGGGTGAGATACGCGGGTCAGATGTGCGATCCACGGGGCAGGGGGTGATCCAGGGACAGGGGGGTGATCAGTGGGGCGGGGGGCAATCCGCAGTTCGGGGAGGTGATCAGCGGGGGCAGGGGGCTCTTAGGCGCGAGGGGGGCAGGAGGGGGCTGAGGAGATGCAGCATGGAGATGGAGCTGGCAGCAGCAGCAGGGGGGTGAGGTGATTACCGGGGCAGGGGGGAGGGTCGGAGGTTGGGGGGGTGGAATCGGATGGTGAGGGAGCAGAGGGCAGCAGAGGGAGTACCTTATGCAGGCGGCAGCGATCAGGAGGCGGTGGCGGTCAGGTGGCGGCGATCAGGCGGTGGCAGTCAGGCACCAGCGGTCAGGTGTTGGCAGGGCAGCAGCAGAAGGGACATCTCTCTGCAGCTCCCACAGAAGGGATCAAGCTGCAGAGCGAGGGCAGCCATACTTCCACTCCGCCCCTCCACATCTAATTGGAGCGATAGCGTCACATGGACGCTAGCTCCAATCAGATCTTGGGGGGTGGTGACAAAGTGGTCACCAGAGTGACCGTAACCAAGGGGGGCAAAGCCACCCCACCCTGGGCTAAAGTACAAGTCCCCCTGTTTCTGCAGGTCGGAAGAAATTTCAGTTAACCCTTTCACCCGACCTGCAGGAACGCAATCCCGCCATGACGCATATGCTGCGTCACAGGATTGGCACCAACTTTCATGACCCAGCGTATGCGTCATAGGTCGGGAAGGGGTTAATCGTCTCCATGGGAGGCTAGAAGCTGCAGTACATTGATCGTCTCTGCTACACACAGGTGATGATTAGATCATGTGGCGGCGCTCATAGCAATCTGCCAATGACAGCCATAAAGGTCTGCTGCAGACCTCTAGTTGTCATGCCGACCAATCAGTGACCTGCGATCATGTGACGGGGTCACTGATAGGTGGGATTAGCGAAGCCCTTCTTGTAAGCGTGAGTTAAATGCTGCTGTCAGAGAGTGACAGTGGCATTTAACTAGTTAACAGCTGCAGGAGGTTCACAATTCCTCCCACATCTGTTGCAGGCACATGTCAACTTCATAGATCAGCTGTCATGTGCCCGGAAAGATGTGGGCACCAAACAGGGGGAGTCCAACAGGGGAGTACTATTAAGCCACATGTCGGAAAGGAGTTGAGTTAATAAAGAAAAGTGTATTAGGTGCCTTTAAAAAGTGCAGCTTCAGACGCCTTTTCATTTTTACAAAGTAGATCCAGTTTTTTCATCAGAATCACTATCAGTGTTTTAATGCCAAAACAGCCCCATAAATACTGATGTCTTTCACTTACAAGGTGATAAAATAACAGGCTGCCTGGAGAATTCGCCCCCTTAGCACATTGATGCACACTGCGCATTTCTCTACCTTGGTAAACTCTCATCCACTTTGCTTGTACCATGATGAATTGCGTATTACCCATGATCATTTCCCCTCTAAAACTGCAGTCAAAACACAGATACATGTCTGATAATAGGACACAGGTTGTATTTAGAACCCCTGATAAAATATGAGTCAGTGGGGAAACAAGTGGAGTTCATCCAGTGTTTTATGACAGAATGAGACAGTAATATGTAAAAAGAAGTACGTGTTACTCATATTTATAGCGCTGCATTATCTGGAGAAGAAGCCTATTTAAAAGCTATGGCATTCCTCTTCCAGTGATAGATACTTTTTTCTTATTAAAGAGGGATGAAAGGGATGGTTCTCTGTGGGAATGATCGCTGCCATGTTAAAATCTCATTTTTTATGTATAGATGTGTATACAATTTATGTAACGAAATAAATAGCCTTATAAAATCATGACCAAAAGTATTGGCACCCTTGAAATTGTTCCAGAAAATAAAGTATTTCTCACAGAAAATTATTGCAATTGCACATTTTGATGTACACATGTTTATTTAATTTGTGCATATTGGAACAACATAAAAAAAACAAAGAAAAAAATGTAAATTGGACATAATTTTGCACAAAATCCCAAAAATGAGCGTACAAAATCGTTGGCACCTTTCCAAAATTGTGGGTAAACAACTTTATTTCAATTATGTGATGCTCGTGCAAATTCACCTGTGGCAGGTGTGGGCAATATGAAAATCACACCTGAAACTGGATAAAAAGGGGAGAGGTTGAATCAATCTTTGGCACACAGAAACACGATGCAAACTAAGCAGGGAGAAGAGAAAAAGAGAACTGTCTGAGGACTTGAGAACCAAAATTGTTGAAAAATATCAACAATCTCAAGATTACAAGCCCATCTCCAGAGATCTTGATGTCCCTTTGTCCACGTTGGACAGCATAATCAAGAAAGTTACAATCCATGGCACTGTAGGTAATCTTCCTGGCTGTGGACAGCAGAGAAATATTTATGAAAGATTGCAACGCAGGATAATCCAGATGGTGGATAAGCAGCCCCAATCAAGTCCCAAAGAAATGCAAGCTATCCTGCAGGTTCTGGGTGCATCAGTGTCAGCGCAAACTATCCATTGACATGTGAATTAAATGAAACGCTATGGCAGAGGACCCAGTAGGATTCCACTGCTAACACAGAGACATAAACAATCTAGACTACAGTTTGCTAAAATGTACGTGAGTAAACCAAAATCCTTCTGGGAAAGTGGCTTATGGACAGATGAGACAAAGATAGAGCTGTTTGGTAAAGCACATCATTCTACTGTTTACCAAAAATGGAATGAGGCCTACAAAGAAAAGAATACAGTACCTACAGTCAAATAGGGTGAAAGTTCAAAGATGTTTGGTGGTTGTTTTGCTGCCTCTGGCACATGATGTCTTGACTGTGTACAAGGCATAGTGAAATCTGATGATTATCAAAGGATTTAAGGTCGCAATGTGGTGCCCAGTGTCATAAAGATGGCTTTGCGTCTTAGGTCATTGGTCTTCCATGCGGACAATAAACCCAAGAAGCACTGAGAAATGGATGGAAGCAAAGCATTGGAGAGTTCTGAAGTGGCCAGAAATGACTCTGGAATTAAATCCCATTGAACACCTGCGGAGAGATCCTAAAATTGTTGTTGTGAGAAGGCACCCTTCAAATATGAAAGTTCAGGAGTAGTGTTGAGCGATACCGTCCGATACTTGAAAGTATCGGTATCGGAAAGTATCGGCCGATACCGGCAAAGTATCGGATCTAATCCGATACCGATACCCGATACCAATACAAGTCAATGGGACTCATGTATCGGACGGTATTCCTGATGGTTCCCAGGGTCTGAAGGAGAGGAAACTCTCCTTCAGGCCCTAAGAACCATATTAATGTGTAAAATAAAGAATTAAAATAAAAAATATTGCTATACTCACCTCTCCGACGCAGCCTGGACCTCACCGAGGGAACCGGCAGCGTTCTTTGCTTAAAATGCGCGCTTTTCCTTCCTTCCGTGACGTCACGGCTTCTGATTGGTCGCGTGCCGCCCATGTGGCCGCGACGCGACCAATCACAGCAAGCCGTGACGTAATTTTCAGGTCCTTCTAGGCATTCAGTATTTTAAAATTACGTTCCGGCTTTGTGATTGGTCGCGTCGCGGTCACATGGGCGACGCGACCAATCACAAGCCGTGACGTCACGGGAGACAGGAGACGCGCGCATTTTTAAAATTACGTCACGGCTTGTGATTGGTTGCGTGCCGCCCATGTGACCGCGACGCGACCAATCACAGCAAGCCGTGACGTAATTTCAGGTCCTGATGCCTATTTCTGCATTCAGGACCTGAAATTACGTCACGGCTTGCTGTGATTGGTCGCGTCGCGGTCACATGGGCGGCATGCAACCAATCACAAGCCGCGACGTAATTTTAAAAATGCGCGCATTTCCTGCCTCCCGTGACGTCTTTCCTTGTGACTGGTCGCGTCGCCCATGTGACCGCGACGCGACCAATCACAAAGCCGGAACGTAATTTTAAAATACTGAATGCCTAGAAGGACCTGAAAATTACGTCACGGCTTGCTGTGATTGGTCGCGTCGCGGCCACATGGGCGGCACGCGACCAATCAGAAGCCGTGACGTCACGGAAGGAAGGAAAAGCGCGCATTTTAAGCAAAGAACGCTGCCGGTTCCCTCGGTGAGGTCCAGGCTGCGTCGGAGAGGTGAGTATAGCAATATTTTTATTTTAATTCTTTATTTTACACATTATTGTTGTATTTTACACATTAATGTTGTTTCGATACCGATACCCGATACCACAAAAGTATCGGATCTCGGTATCGGAATTCCGATACAGCAAATATCGGCCGATACCCGATACTTGCGGTATCGGAATGCTCAACACTATTCAGGAGTAGTTTACAAAAGAATTGTCTAAAATTCCAGTTGAGAGGTGTAAGAAGCTTGTTTATGGTTATAGGAAGAGATTGATTGCAGTTATTTATTTCAAAGAGTGTGCAACTAAATATTAATTTGAGAGTGCAAATAATATTGTTCCGTTGATTTTGGAGGCTTTGTGTGAAATAACAAAATATCACGATTCCTCTGCTCAGAGTGTATGGAACTCTGTGATGTACAGCACTGTCATCCTATCCTGTGCTGGGGCGTACTGAGCTGTCAGTACTTTGATTGACGGCTCGGTTTACCTATTTGAAACTGGGAGGTGCAGATATCTCCACAGGTGCTCCATGTTCTTGGTAACTGCCCTGCTATTTAGGTGAGCTATCTGACCGAGATCACTGCCAGTCAAAAGCTTGTTCTAAGCTTGAGCTCTCTGGTGTGTTTGCCTGATCTCTGTGCTGTAAGTTCTGATCTACTTCTGTTGCTGACCTTTGGACCGTGTTCTGACTACCCGTTTGTTATTGCCCCTTTGCATTAACTGTTATTTTTCTGGTATTCTGACCCTGTCATGTGACCTGACTTACGACTCCGTATTTCCCCTTAGTTTACTACGTGATCTTTTGGTATTGACCCCTGAACGTCTGACTGCGCAACACAAAACGTGTAATTTCAATAATTTTATTGTAGAAATACTTAATTTTCTGGAACAATTTAAAAGGTGTCAACACTTTTCGCCATGACAGTACAGTATAAGGATTAGCAGGAAAACTCTCCAGCATCCAACAAAGAAGTTGCTTAAAATGCAATCATTTTTTAAGCTTCTTGTTAAAATTAATCACCAACATGTACAGCCTGAAAAACAAGGTAAATTGCTCACACGTTTCAGCCCGAGAGAGGTCCTTGTTCATCATCTGTGGATGTGGATGGTAGAAAGACCTCTACTAGTAAAAATCAAATTTGTTTTTTTCCTCCCCATTTTCAAAGCACTATAACTTTTTTATTTTTCCGTAAACATACGATTTAGAGGGCTTGTTTTTTATGGGATGAGTTAGAGTTTTCAATGACGCCTTTCAATGTGCCATACAATATAAAAGAATACTGAAAAAAGTGTAGTGAAATGGTGAAGAAAGAACAGTTCCATCATTTTTTTTATTTGGATTTCAAGGCATTCTTTGTGCAGTAAGAATGACCTGGGAAGATTAAAAATGACCAGTACAGTTACTGAGATACCAAGCTCGCAAAGTTATGAAACAAATTCATAAATATTAAAAAAAGTTACCATTTTCTGAGACCCGTAACTTTTTTGTTTTTCCATCTATGGGGCTGTGTGAAAACTAGACATGAGCAAATTTGATATATTTGAATAGCGCTTACCGATTAAGCTGCAGAGGGAACCCGGCTACATGGATCACGCCAGCTGATCGTCTCCGCAGCTGCATGTGTCGTGGCTGTGTCACTGTCACAACACATGCATGGAGACACAGAAAGAGAAAGAAAGGAAAGGAAAAGGAAGCGGGGGGCACAAAACAAAACAAAACCCCACAATTTATTGAAACCAGGACTTAATAGGAGGCCACATCTACCACATCATGCTATTTTAAGCATTATTTTCTGAGAACCAGGTTGCCAGGTCATTCACCTCACTGAATAACATGAAAAGCTTTGAGGTGTTGCTTTTTATTACATTTTTATGTTTAAATAAAAAATGTAAATTATATCATTTTCAATACAACTATATTTTGATAGATTGTACTTTTACAGATGCGCAAATACCCAATATGCTTATTTATTTATTTTTTTTATTTATTAATCTAAATTAAACGGGGTAAAAGAGGTGATTTTTAATTTTTATATATTTTTAAATATTTTTTTGTTTGTAGTGCATGTTTATTCTCTTTTGGGGACCTGTGTCAGCGATCCTTTCATCACTTCTTCTATATATTGCAATAACACAGTATTGATGTTTATAGGTAAAATGCTGGTCTCCTATGAAACCCATCCATTGGCTATGTTCTCAAGAGTACCGAGATATCAACCATTGCGTTACAGCAATTGCATTGCTGGAGAATCCGATTGACAACTGCAATCACAGCACTTAAATGCCACTGTCATAGATTGTGAGTGGCATTCAATTAAAGGGTTAACAGCAGTGATCAGAACTGACTCCGATCCCTACTGTAAGAGGTTGATGCTGGCTGTATCACATCTTGTGAGGAGTAGTCTCATATCCTGAGCCCATACATCAGCAAATGACATGTGACATACAAGTGCATCACACATTGGGAAGGGGTTAAGTCTATGAAGATGGAGGGGATTTGGACCTTTGTATCTGAAAAGCAAGAATCTGACCCCTATAAAGTAAAAATATAATAAATAAGGTATAGTAAGTAGTGATGAGCGAGCACTAAAATGCTCGGGTGCTCGTTGCTCGGGTCGAGCAGATTGGAATACTCGGGTACTCGGCCAGAACAACGAGCCCAATGTAAGTCTATGGGAGACCCGAGTATTTTTACTGCGATCCCCCGGGGGTCCTTTTAAGGTCTAAAAACGTCTGAAAATGATGGAAACACTGCTCAAATGACACAGGAACATTATGGGGATCCCTCTGGAAACATTCCTGACTCCTAGTTCACAGCTTTAATCAATTTTTTCCGAGATTCATTTTTCCCGGTGCCACTCTAAAATGAAACCAAAGCGGATTTTGCTGGGAAATATGTTAAGGCACATCCTTTGCCGGTTAATGACTTACCTGTAAGGCCAAATATTTAACCCCAGACCGAAAATTTCCTCTCCCACTTAGGCTTAGTTCAGACGCTGCGTTTTTGAAGCGTTTTTCAACTTTAGCATTGCTTTCAACCACTACAAATGCATTCACTGGAAAATGTCATTGTAACATTTAATAACCCTAGCTGGCCATGTGGTGTGTGACACATAAGCAGACCCATCTTGTTTCATTTATGAAGGAGGGACTCTTAAAGTCACAGAGCCTATTTTTACTGGTGCATCAGGTGGCATTAATCTTCTTAAAGGGTCATTATTAAACAGTGGGTCTCCTAAACTGTTGTAGCCTACGCTGTGAGTGGATGGGCTGCCAAGAATTACAATGCACCACAATACCCCTTTCATAAGATGTCCAGGAGGGCCTCCTGAAAAAAATGTTGCATTGAATGCAAGGCCTGCCCTGCTACCAATTCATATGCACCCAATAAGCCTTTGAACTCACATACTGGATGGGCCCATGCAAATCCACTTCACAATATTCATTTTGTACTCTTGTACTCCTTTGTTTTACACATTGGCAGCAAGGCCAGCCCTGCTGCATAGTCATATGCACCCCATTACCCCTTGGAACCCACATACTGGATGGGCCCATTAAAATCCACTTGTATTTTTTAATGGTATGATGGTTCCCTCTTTGCAGAATTATTTACAGGAGAATTTGGCAATTTTATTTGTCGTGTTTTTAACACTAAGGTTCAGATACGGCTTTAAAAAAGGCTAATACTTGCAATACAACGCAATTTTATTGCAAAGTACAAAATTCAAGGAATAGTATGATAGAATAGTATGAGTGCGTACACTTTTGTATATGTTAACACACAAAGGTTAATAGGTATATATAAGGATTAAATACATATAATGATTATATATATATATATATATATATATATATATATATATATATATATATAAAGATTAACTGCATACCAACAAGAGGTTTTTAAACATAATCCGTCTGGAATATCAGAGAAGCAACACCAAGACAGAGAACCCCTGGGAGATTCACTACACTGCATGGGCATCCCCAATTATGCAGGTATGAGCACACTGAACATGGACAGGTACTCCAGTTTTTGCATCTGTCTTAGTCATGTTTCTCCGGTCTTATATAATGATTTACACTATGTAGTAACTCTAGTTTCACCCAGCCCTTCAAGTGGCCAGCTTTCAAGGTTGTATGAAACTGAGATATCATGGCACCATCAGACGAGGGGCCATAAACCCCTAGAATATAAAAGCCACAAGGATTTAGATCAAACCACCACATGCAGTTTCAGTAAACCTTAATGTTTTACAATGACAAACAGCAAACAGAGGCTTAGAACTGTTTGTGAAGTGAATAAACAAACATTTCTCAAGATTGTGTCACTATGAGCATTGTCTGTCACATCTGTAAATGTTTTACAAGAAATGCAGCTATGTAATTGTCTGAATGCATTCAGTATACAGTATTTTAATCTGGATTCCAAATCTACATTTGTATATTCGCCATTTGTACATTTGATGCAGCCAAAGTTATGGCTCTCAAGGAGTGAAACTAGTATAGTGGACAAAGAAATATTTGTAATGAACTACTGACCCAAACTAACAGCATTGCTTTATCAAATTTATATGAAGTGTATTGTGTCCAATGTGAGCAACCAGGCAACACAAAAAGGAGCTTTTCTAGTGATCTCTTTAAGGTACACAAATGTGATGAAGTCTTTGCCAACAAGGATGTGGTTTGACCAATGGGGGTACCTTTTTAAAAAATATACTATTGCCATCACAGCCCCCTTGCTCAAAATTCTGTGGCCTATAACAGTACAGAACACGTTCACCCAGGTCATGTCGTCGGAGATAAGGAAGAGACATTGCAGGAAACAGAGTTAAGAAGTAGCCCAATGTAGGGGTGTGGGTCTCTGTGACTTGTAATGGAGTGCATGAGCTGACAAACAATTCCTCAATTGGGAGTCCTTTTTTTTAGTAAGTAAAATAGTGCCATCACAGCCCCCTTGCCCAAAATTCACCTGCCTATAACAGTACAGAGCACATTAACCCTGATCATCTAGTGGCAGTTAAAGAAGCCATTGCAGGAGACAAAGTTAAGAAGTAGGCCCAATGTAGGGGTGTGGGTCTCTGAGACTAGTAATGGAGAGCATGAGCTGACAAACAATTCCCCAATGGGGGGTCCTTTTTTTAATAAATAAAATAGTGCCATCACAGCTCCCTTGCCCAAAATTCACCGGCATTGCAGGAGACAGAGTTAAGAAGTTGTTAGGGCTAGCGGAACGCACTAAGTAATAGGGTGATAGATACGAGGTGCGTTCGCAGCCCGGAGTCCACCGTGCAGAGATACCTGCTGCAAGTAATGGCAGATGGACACTGAGCTCACACGTGGGTTAAACTTCGCCCCGTGTGAAATGAAAGCACCAGATGCTAAGCCAAGGCTAATTGCCCCCACTGATGCTAGCTGCCTGCCTGAGTGTACAGCCCCAAGGCTAAACAGACTCACACCACTTATATACAGTGTGGCAGAGTATCCACTGGCAACTGCCAAGCACAAATGATACTAGTGCATGGCCGTGCGGCCATGCAAACCTTTTATAGCTGTAGCAGTTCAGGACCTTCCTAGTGGACCAATAGGAGCTGCTACAGGACCTGAGCGTGTGACCCCCAACCTTCAAAGAGAGGTCTTCCCTTGGGCATGCTCAGGAGGAGAAAAGCAGGACTTAGTCCCAGGAGCACCTGCTTGCCGCCGAACAGTACTGGTTATAATGGCTGGACCTGGAAGGGCAGCAGTAACCAAACGTGCAGTATCTGTTTGAGCCAGGCGCTGGGACTGATGTCTCCGCTGAGTAGGCTCCACTGCGGCTGGAGAAGAATGGGAAACCGCAGCGGACATGGTTCAAGATTCCCCCTGTGCAGAGGCAGGAACTCGACGCGTAACAGAGGTAGGCCCAATGTAGGGGTGTGGGTCTCTGAGACTTGTAATGGAGTGCATGGCCTGACAAGCATTTGCTCATGGGGGGTAAATTTTTAAAAAATATTTCATGGGGATCATAGTCACCCTTGCCAAAAATTTGACTGTCTGTAGCAGCGCGGAACACATGAACCCTGGTGATCTAGTGGTGGAAAATGATGAGAGGTGGAGGAAGGCCTTATTAAAACCTAGGCCCAATTTAAAGGAGCGTGTCTCCTACACTTGTAATGCCCATACACTAAGGCTGACAAACATTTCTCCAAGGGGGTTACATTTATTAAAAACATACTATGGGCATCATAGACACCCTTGCAAAAAATTTGACTGCCTGAAGCGGCACAGAAGCCGATAAGCCTGGTGATCTAGTGGAGGAGACATAAAGCTAAACCATAACGAAATAAAACAAATAAATAAAAAATGTGAATCCACCGATGAAAGTAAGTAACAAAAGGGGGGGCGAACACAGGTTCATAGATTTGAAGCCTGAATTTGTCCAACGAGATATGTTTGTCCCTAGCAACAGCTCAGAGACAGGGCTATAAATAAAAATATAATATAAAAGTCTTTGAATAATTTTCTATTGTAAAGGTATACACTACCTCATTCTAGGACTGTTCAGAGATAGGGAAAATGGAAAATATAAGGATAAATGGTACTAATAGATGTACATCTCTTTTTCATTACATTTCTCCCTGTAGGAGTAACATTTGTTTTGGTTTCCAATTAGTTACGGGCATCATATTTACACCCTTGCAAAAAAAAAAAATTGACTTTGGCATCACGGAATCCGTTCACTCTGGTGCTCTACTGGTTGTGGATGATGAGGATGAGGATAAGGAGGAGGATAACAGCAAACAAACCAAATCTGGAAGCGTATACCCATGTGTGGTTGTGAAGAGGTGCATGAGAATACACCACCCAAAGTAGAGAATGTATTTGAGGTTATGTTTCGCTGTTTTCACTTGGTGGTGTACAGAAGTCTTTCTCAATTCAGCCGTTGTTCATTTTTATAAGAGTCAGCATGTCAGCATTTTCAGTTGACAGGCGGATTCTCTTATCTGTTATAATTCCACCAGCGGCACTAAAAACCCGCTCTGACAGAACGCTTGCAGCAGGGCAGGCCAGGACCTCCAAGGCGTAGAGAGCCAGTTCATGCCATGTGTCCAGCTTGGATACCCAATAATTAAAAGGCACAGATGAATCACGGAGGATGTTTGTACGATCTGCAAGGTACTCCCTCACCATCTTCCCAAACATTGCACTTCTTGTGACAGCACCCCTTGCCTCTGTGCCATCACAATGGGAGGGTGTGAGAAAACTGTCCCAGAACTTTGCCATTGTTCCCCTGCCTGAGCTGGATTGTACTTCTGTCTCTCTCGCTTGGACTCCTTGGTTGTGCAACAAACTCTGACGTCTGCTGCCAGCGTTCTCACATGGGAATTTTCGAAGTAATTCCGCTGCAAGGGCCCTCTGGTACTGTAACATTTTAGTACACCTCCCTGCCTCTGGTAGGAGAGTTTGAAAGTTCTCCTTGTAACGTGGGTCTAGAAGTGTCACCAACCAGTAATGAGTGTTATTAAAGTTTTTTATAATGCGAGGGTCACGTGAAACACAACGCAACATAAAGTCAGCCATGCATGCCAGACTGCAAACAGGCAACACTTCCGTGTCATCACCAACAGGATGGCTGACCATGCTGTCCTCCTCCTCCTCCTCCCTGTCCTCAAGCCATTCCCGCTGAACAGACGGTTTCACAGCTGTGTTTGTAGTACCGTCTATAGCGCATGAAAGTAGCTCCTGTTCTTCCTTCTCCTCATTGCCTACCAATCCACGTTGAGAAGACATGAGGCTGGGCTTAGTGTAGTCCCCCTGTATGGTTCCTTGCTCTATGTCCTCGTGCTCTGCCTGCAATGCATCCTCTTTAATTGTGAGCAGAGAGGTTTTCAGAATGCTGAGAAGCAGGTTGGTGATGCTAATTATGGCGCATCGCTGCTGACCATCTTGGTGCAGTCCTCAAAGTTTTGGAGGATGGTACATATGTCTGACATCCATGTCCACTCCTGAGGTCTTATATGTGGAGTCTGAACTGAATATCGACAGCCTTGTTGATGTTGGTAGTCAACAACTGCCCTCTTCTGCTCACAAATCCTTTCCAACATATGCAGCGTAGAGTTCCAGCGAGTGGGGACATCACACCACCAGTCAGTGAGCTGGAAGCTGCAAACGCTGCTGAAGCATGGCAAGGGCGGCTGAAGCTGTAGCTGACTTTCTAAAATGGGCAGACGGATGGCGTACTTTCACTAGCAGATCCGGAAGCTCCGAGTAGCTTTTCAGAAAACATTGAACCACGAGGTTAAGCACATGGGACAAGCAAGGTACGTGTGTGAGCTCACCTTGCCTCAGAGCCACCACCAGGTTACAGCCATTGTCATACATGACCATGCCTGGCTGTAGGTTCAGCGGTGTCATCCAAATATCTGACTGTTCTTTCAGCACTGTCCACAATTCTTCTGCATTGTGCGGTTTTCACCTATGCAGATTAGCTCCAGCACAGCCTGTTGACGCATTGCTAAGGCAGTGCTGCAGTGCTTCCAGGCTCTGACTGATGTGTTGATTTCAGAGATGGAGGATGAAGAGGAGAAGGAGGTGCAGGAGCTGTAGACTGTGTGTGGGGGCAACCCTGATTGATGTATGGCCAGCAATCCTCGGCGTGGGGAGGATGTGTTCTGTTATGGACCTGGTGGTTAGGAGCACCCGGAATGACCTGATGAGTAAACTAGTAATCGGAACAAGCTCTGGGAAAGTGGGAACTCTGCTGACCGCAAACCCTACTCCTATCACGCAAACTAGAAATAGCCGTGGAGCGTACCTAACTCTCCCTAGACGCCTCTTCACAGCCTAAGAGCTAACTACCCCTAAAGATAGAAATAGAAGCCAAACCTTGCCTCAGAGAAATTCCCCAAAGGTAAAGGCAGCCCCCCACATATATTGACTGTGAGTTAAGAGGAAAGTCACAAACACAGGAATGAAACAGGTTTTAGCAAAGGAGGCCAGACTTCACTAAAATAGTCAGAGGATAGAAAAGGGAACTATGCGGTCAGCACAAAAGACTACAAAAAACCACGCAGTGTAAGCAAAAAGACTCCCCACACCGACTCACGGTGTGGAGGTGCCACTCTGCACCCCAGAGCTTCCAGCTAGCAAGGGAATATCATGATAGCAAGCTGGACTAGAAATTAGCAGTACTAAGAAATATATTCAGGAAGCAGTAACAACAAATGAACTAGCAAAGACTTAGCTTCTGCTGGAGTAGACAGGTCCTCAGAGAAGTCCAAGAGAGATCTGAACCAATACTGAAACATTAACAGCTGGCATCAAGTAACGATCTGAGTGGAGTTAAATAGGGAAGCCAGCAAGCAATAAACGAGAGCAGCTGACAAAGCCAACCTCAGTGACCAGCAGTTCCGCTCAAAGCCACCAGAGGGAGTCCAAGAGCAGAACTAACCAAAGTACCATTCATGACCACAGGAGGGAGTCCGAGAACGGAATTCACAACAGTACCCCCCCCTTGAGGAGGGGTCACCGAACCCTCACCAGGGCCCCCAGGCCGATCAGGACGAGCCAAATGAAAGGCACGAACTAAATCGGCAGTGTGGACATCGGAGGCAACAACCCAGGAATTATCCTCCTGACCATAGCCCTTCCACTTAACCAGGTACTGAAGCTTCCGTCTCGAAATACGAGAATCCAAAATTTTTTCCACCACATACTCCAACTCCCCCTCAACCAACACCGGAGCAGGAGGATCAACGGAGGGAACCATAGGCGCCACGTACCTCCGCAACAACGACCTATGGAACACATTATGGTTGGCAAAAGAAGCTGGAAGGACCAAACGAAATGACACAGGGTTGAGAATTTCAGAAATCTTATAAGGACCAATGAAACGAGGCTTAAACTTAGGAGAAGAAACCTTCATAGGAACATAACGAGAAGACAACCAAACCAAATCCCCAACACGAAGTCGAGGACCAACACAACGACAGCGGTTAGCGAAACGTTGAGCCTTCTCCTGGGACAACGTCAGATTGTCCACTACGTGAGTCCAAATTTGCTGCAACCTGTCCACCACAGAATCCACACCAGGACAGTTAGAAGGCTCAACCTGCCCCGAAGAAAAACGAGGATGAAAACCAGAATTGCAGAAAAAAGGCGAAACCAAAGTAGCCGAACTAACCCGATTATTAAGGGTGAACTCAGCCAATGGCAACAAGGTCACCCAATCATCCTGATCAGCAGACACATAGCATCTCAGATAGGTTTCCAAAGTCTGGTTGGTTCGTTCGGTTTGGCCATTTGTTTGAGGATGGAAAGCCGAAGAAAAAGACAAATCAATGCCCATCTTAGCACAAAAGGACCGCCAAAACCTAGAGACAAACTGGGAACCTCTGTCCGACACAATGTTCTCCGGAATGCCATGCAAACGAACCACATGTTGAAAAAACAATGGCACCAAATCAGAGGAGGAAGGTAATTTAGGCAAGGGTACCAAATGGACCATCTTAGAAAAGCAATCACAAACCACCCAGATGACAGACATCCTTTGAGAGACAGGAAGATCTGAAATAAAATCCATGGAAACATGCGTCCAAGGCCTCTTCGGGACTGGCAAGGGCAAAACCCACTGGCACGAGAACAGCAGGGCTTAGCCCGAGCACAAGTCCCACAGGACTGCACAAAAGAACGCACATCCCGTGACAAGGAAGGCCACCAAAAGGACCTAGCCACCAAATCTCTGGTCCCAAAAATCCCAGGATGACCAGCCAACACTGAGCAATGAACCTCAGAAATAACTCTGCTAGTCCATCTATCAGGGACAAACAGTTTCTCCGCTGGACAACGGTCAGGTCTATCAGCCTGAAACTCCTGCAGCACCCGCCGCAAATCAGGGGAGATGGCAGACAGAATTACCCCCTCTTTGAGAATACCAGCCAGCTCAGGGACTCCCGGAGAATCAGGCACAAAACTCCTAGAAAGGGCATCCGCCTTCAAATTCTTAGAACCTGGAAGGTATGAGACCACAAAATCGAAACGGGAGAAAAACAGCGACCATCGAGCCTGTCTAGGATTCAACCGCTTGGCAGACTGGAGATAAGTCAGATTTTTGTGATCTGTCAAGACCACCACGCGGTGCTTGGCTCCCTCAAGCCAATGTCGACATTCCTCGAATTCCCACTTCATAGCCAGCAGCTCCCGATTGCCAACATCATAATTACGCTCAGCAGGCGAAAACTTTCTAGAAAAGAAGGCACATAGCTTCATCACAGAGCCATCAGAACTTCTTTGAGACAAAACAGCCCCTGCTCCAATCTCAGAAGCATCAACCTCGACCTGAAAAGGGAGCGAAACATCTGGCTGTCGCAACACAGGGGCCAAAGAAAAACGGCGTTTCAACTCCTGAAAAGCCTCAACGGCCGCAGAGGACCAATTCACCACATCAGCACCTTTCTTTGTCAAATCAGTCAAAGGTTTAACCACACTAGAAAAATTAGCGATGAAGCGACGGTAAAAATTAGCAAAGCCCAGAAATTTCTGGAGGCTCTTCACAGATGTAGGTTGAGTCCAATCATAAATGGCCTGAACTTTAACAGGGTCCATCTCGATAGTAGAAGGGGAAAAAATGAAGCCCAAAAAGGAAACCTTCTGAACTCCGAAGAGACATTTAGACCCCTTCACAAACAAGGAATTAGCACGAAGGACCTGGAATACCATTCTGACCTGTTTCACATGAGACTCCCAATCATCCGAAAAGACCAAAATATCATCCAAATATACAATCATGAATCTATCCAGATACTTTCGGAAGATGTCATGCATAAAGGACTGAAACACAAATGGAGCATTTGAAAGCCCGAATGGCATTACCAGGTACTCAAAATGGCCCTCGGGCGTATTAAATGCTGTTTTCCATTCATCGCCCTGTTTAATACGCACAAGGTTATACGCCCCTCGAAGATCTATCTTGGTGAACCAACTAGCCCCCTTAATCCGAGCAAACAAATCAGACAGCAGAGGCAAAGGGTACTGAAATTTGACCGTGATTTTATTGAGAAGGCGGTAATCTATACAGGGTCTCAGAGAACCATCCTTCTTGGCCACAAAAAAGAACCCTGCTCCCAACGGTGATGAAGACGGGCGAATATGCTCTTTCTCCAAGGACTCCTTTATATAACTCCGCATAGCGGCGTGCTCTGGCACAGATAAATTGAAAAGTCGGCCCTTAGGAAACTTACTACCAGGAATCAAATTTATAGCACAATCACAATCCCTATGAGGGGGTAGGACACTGGATTTGGGCTCATCAAATACATCCTGGTAATCCGACAGAAACTCAGGGACTTCAGAAGGAGTGGAAGCAGAAATTGACACCAATGGAACATCGCCATGTACCCCTTGACAACCCCAACTAGACACAGACATTGATTTCCAATCCAATACTGGATTATGAACCTGTAGCCATGGCAAACCCAACACGACCACATCATGCAAATTATGCAACACCAAAAAGCGAATATCTTCCTGATGTGCAGGAGCCATGCACATGGTCAACTGAGTCCAGTACTGAGGTTTATTCTTGGCCAACGGCGTGGCATCAATTCCCCTTAATGAAATAGGATACTGCAAAGGCTCCAAGAAAAAACCACAGCGCCTGGCAAACTCCAAGTCCATCAAATTCAGGGCAGCGCCTGAATCCACAAATGCTATAACCGAGTAGGATGACAAAGAGCAAATCAGAGTAACAGACAAAAGAAATTTAGGCTGTACAGTACCAATGGTGACAGACCTAGCAAACCGCTTAGTGCGCTTAGGACAATCAGAGATAGCATGAGTGGGGTCACCACAGTAAAAACACAGCCTATTCTGACGTCTGTGTTCTTGCCGTTCAGTTCTGGTCAAAGTTCTATCACATTGCATAAGCTCAGAGGACACCGCCAAATGGTGCACAATTTTGCGCTCACGCAAACGCCGATCAATTTGGATGGCCAAGGACATTGATTCATTCAGACCAGCAGGCGTGGGGAATCCCACCATAACATCCTTAAGGGCTTCAGAAAGACCCTTTCTAAAAATTGCTGCCAGGGCACACTCATTCCATTGAGTAAGCACAGACCATTTTCTAAACTTCTGACAATATATCTCCGCTTCATCCTGACCCTGACACAAAGCTAGCAAGATTTTCTCTGCCTGATCCACTGAATTCGGTTCGTCATAAAGCAATCCAAGCGCCAGAAAAAACACATCTACATTAAGCAATACAGGATCTCCTTGCGCAAGGGAGAATGCCCAGTCTTGAGGGTCGCCATGCAACAAAGAAATAATAATTTTTACTTGCTGAATGCGGTCACCAGAGGAGCGGGGTCTCAAAGCAAGAAACAGTTTACAATTATTTTTGAAATTCAGAAACTTAGATCTATCCCCAGAAAACAAATCAGGAATTGGAATTCTAGGCTCTAACATCGGATTCTGAACTACATAATCTTGAATGCTTTGTACTCTTCCAGTGAGATGATCCACACAAGAGGACAGACCTTGAATATCCATATCTACACCTGAGTCCTGAACCACCCAGAGATTAAGGGGAAAAGAGAGACAAAACACACTGCAAAGAAAAAAAAATAGGTTCCGAACTTCTCTTATCCCTCTTTTGAGATGCATTAACACTTTGTGGGCCAGCTGTACTGTTATGGACCTGGTGGTTAGGAGCACCCGGAATGACCTGATGAGTAAACTAGTAATCGGAACAAGCTCTGGGAAAGTGGGAACTCTGCTGACCGCAAACCCTACTCCTATCACACAAACTAGAAATAGCCGTGGAGTGTACCTAACTCTCCCTAGACGCCTCTTCACAGCCTAAGAGCTAACTACCCCTAAAGATAGAAATAGAAGCCAAACATTGCCTCAGAGAAATTCCCCACAGGTAAAGGCAGCCCCCCACATATATTGACTGTGAGTTAAGAGGAAAGTCACAAACACAGGAATGAAACAGGTTTTAGCAAAGGAGGCCAGACTTTACTAAAATAGTCAGAGGATAGAAAAGGGAACTATGCGGTCAGCACAAAAGACTACAAAAAACCACGCAGAGTAAGCAAAAAGACTCCCCACACCGACTCACGGTGTGGAGGTGCCACTCTGCACCCCAGAGCTTCCAGCTAGCAAGGGAATATCATGATAGCAAGCTGGACTAGAAATTAGCAGTACTAAGAAATATATTCAGGAAGCAGTAACAACAAATGAACTAGCAAAGACTTAGCTTCTGCTGGAGTAGACAGGTCCTCAGAGAAGTCCAAGAGAGATCTGAACCAATACTGAAACATTGACAGCTGGCATCAAGTAACGATCTGAGTGGAGTTAAATAGGGAAGCCAGCAAGCAATAAACGAGAGCAGCTGACAAAGCCAACCTCAGTGACCAGCAGTTCCGCTCAAAGCCACCAGAGGGAGTCCAAGAGCAGAACTAACCAAAGTACCATTCATGACAACAGGAGGGAGTCCGAGAACGGAATTCACAACAGTATTCCATCCCAAGGTCCGACTGGGTCCCAGCTTCCACTATCTTAACCCAGTGTGCCATCATTTGGATGTACCGTCCCTGCCCAAAAGCACTTTCTGTGGTTAGGTGGACTTTCCCGGTAACAGCATTGTTGAGGGCCCGGCTAATGTTGTGAGACACATGCTGGTGTAATGCCGGTACGGCACACCGGGAGAAATAGTGGCGACTGGGGACCGAGTACCTTGGGATGGCCGCCACCATCAGGTTGCGGAAAGCTTCTGTCTCAACGAGCCTAAGAGGCCACATTTGGAGCGCAAGCAGAAGAGAAATGTTACAATTTAGGACTGTGGCCTGTGGAGCATTGGCTGGGTATTTCCGCTTGCGTTCCAAAGACTGGGGTATAGACAACTGAAGGCAGTGCTGGGAGAAGGACGTGGACGGGCTTGATGATGGTGCTGCTTGACTATGGGCAACAACAGGTGCAGGGCTAGAGGCATCTTCACATGCACGTGCAGGGCAGCACGGTGGCTCAGTGGATAGCACTGCAGCCTTGCAGCGCTGGACCCTGGGGTGAAACCCCACCAAGAACAACATCTGCAAAGAGTTTATATGTTCTCCCCATGTTTGCGTGGGTTTACTCCAGGTACTCTGGTTTCCTACCACATTCCAAAGACATACTGATAGGGAATCTAGATCATGAGCCTCATTGTGGAAAGTGATGATAATGTGTGCAAACTGTAAAGCGCTGCGGAATATGTTAGCGCTATTTAAAAATAAAGATTATTATTATTTATTATTATGCACGGTGGACTGGGGATTGGCTTCTACGCAAAACAGTGGAAGAAGCAGTGGTGTCACCTGCAGACAGTGTTCCTTGAGCCTGGGGTTCGGCCCACAAAGTCCGGTGCTTTGCTGCCATGTGCCTGATCATGCTGGTGGTGGTCAGGCTGGTTGTTGTGCTACCCCTGCTGATGCGGGCATGGCAGGTACTGCAAATGGCCTGTTTGGGGTTATCTGCAGAGTCTTTAAAAAATAACCAGACTAGGGAAGATCTAACAGTTGGAATGGCAACTTCCATCATGTTGTTGTTATGGGGAATGGATGCACGCCTTCTGTCTGTGGCTACCACACTGCTTCTTCCTGCCTGTTGGGGGGATATCTTCCCCATGTGTCAGTCACTATGTCATCCACCACCTCATCTTCCACATCCACACCCTGCTCCTCCTCCTGACTTTCTGGCAATTGTGTTTCATCATCGTCCACCTCTTGTGACACTTTCCCACCATCGCCTTCATGTGACCAGGGCTGGTCAAAGCTTTGGGCAGCTCTACATGAGATCTCATCTGTCCCCACTTCAAGCTGACCGGCTGAGAGTCCGGAACCTTGAAATGAAAAACTGAACAGCTCTTCAGAGTGTCCAAGTGTGGGATCAGTTGTCTCAGGGCACTCGGCATGGTGGGAGGAAGGAGGATCAGGGTGAGGAATATCCAGGCCACACTTACGGCTACTCAGACTTGACCATTTGGAAGACGTGGTGGTGGTGGTGGCTAAGTGACTGGAAGCATCATTCGCTATCAAACCAACAACTGTTTCACACTGCTCTGGCTTCAATAGTGGTGTGCTGCAGTCCCCTAGAAACTGGGACAGGAAGGTCGAGCGAGAAGATGTGGATCTTTGTTGTGGCCCACTTTCACCTTGGCCACGGCCTCGTCCTCTGCATTCACCATTAGCATCACGTCCACTTCCCCGTTCCTTGCCCCTTGCCTTGCCCATTTTAAATAGACTACTACACTATTTCAAAAGCTAACACAGATGTATTTATTTGGAACTAAATGATATCTGATGAGTATGCCTGCAAAGCTACGATTTTTCAAACACAAACACCAGGCCTCAGCCTGACATAACAGACTGTCTTAAATTTTTTGGGGGGTTTTGTAGAATTTTTTAAAATGCAGAATAGTTCTGTAAATAACTGCTATGTGCAAAAAGAAAAAAAAAAGAGCATGAACCGCACATCCCAAAATCATACGTTGATCTAAAGCCGCTTGGCAAAAATTTAAATACTGAACATGAGGTTTTCAGTTTAACATTCTGATCAGACTGTATGAAGCCCACTGCCTCTTCACGGCAAACCTCGTAGTGGGTCCTAACGCCCTAACGGAGCGGAGCCGTGCGGCGACCACCGCCGCAGCGGCCATGCACCAGCAGGGCGGACGGCCTGTTGCCCCACAGCACCCATGCTGCGAGACTGAGTCCCCAAGACTCCAGACCGCGCCGCCCCACCAGCACAAAGCCACAGCAACAATGGCCGCCACACAGCACCAGCACCAAAATGAAGGGAGCATTTAAACTCACCTTCCTCCAGCTCTTCAGTGAGAGCCAAAATGGGCTAGACCCCTTACTTTGCAGTCTCCTGCTAATTAAAATCACCTGAGCCAAATGGGAGGAGTGCTGGTCCAAAAAAAGAGACAAGTACATGCTATGTGCAAAAAGAAAAAAAAAAGAGCATGAACCGCACATCCCAAAATCATACGTTGATCTAAAGCCGCTTGGCAAAAATTTAAATACTGAACATGAGGTTTTCAGTTTAACATTCTGATCAGACTGTATGAAGCCCACTGCCTCTTCACGGCAAACCTCGTAGTGGGTCCTAACGCCCTAACGGAGCGGAGCCGTGCGGCGACCACCGCCGCAGCGGCCATGCACCAGCAGGGCGGACGGCCTGTTGCCCCACAGCACCCATGCTGCGAGACTGAGTCCCCAAGACTCCAGACCGCGCCGCCCCACCAGCACAAAGCCACAGCAACAATGGCCGCCACACAGCACCAGCACCAAAATGAAGGGAGCATTTAAACTCACCTTCCTCCAGCTCTTCAGTGAGAGCCAAAATGGGCTAGACCCCTTACTTTGCAGTCTCCTGCTAATTAAAATCACCTGAGCCAAATGGGAGGAGTGCTGGTCCAAAAAAAGAGACAAGTACATGCTATGTGCAAAAAGAAAAAAAAAAGAGCATGAACCGCACATCCCAAAATCATACGTTGATCTAAAGCCGCTTGGCAAAAATTTAAATACTGAACATGAGGTTTTCAGTTTAACATTCTGATCAGACTGTATGAAGCCCACTGCCTCTTCACGGCAAACCTCGTAGTGGGTCCTAACGCCCTAACGGAGCGGAGCCGTGCGGCGACCACCGCCGCAGCGGCCATGCACCAGCAGGGCGGACGGCCTGTTGCCCCACAGCACCCATGCTGCGAGACTGAGTCCCCAAGACTCCAGACCGCGCCGCCCCACCAGCACAAAGCCACAGCAACAATGGCCGCCACACAGCACCAGCACCAAAATGAAGGGAGCATTTAAACTCACCTTCCTCCAGCTCTTCAGTGAGAGCCAAAATGGGCTAGACCCCTTACTTTGCAGTCTCCTGCTAATTAAAATCACCTGAGCCAAATGGGAGGAGTGCTGGTCCAAAAAAAGAGACAAGTACATGCTATGTGCAAAAAGAAAAAAAAAAGAGCATGAACCGCACATCCCAAAATCATACGTTGATCTAAAGCCGCTTGGCAAAAATTTAAATACTGAACATGAGGTTTTCAGTTTAACATTCTGATCAGACTGTATGAAGCCCACTGCCTCTTCACGGCAAACCTCGTAGTGGGTCCTAACGCCCTAACGGAGCGGAGCCGTGCGGCGACCACCGCCGCAGCGGCCATGCACCAGCAGGGCGGACGGCCTGTTGCCCCACAGCACCCATGCTGCGAGACTGAGTCCCCAAGACTCCAGACCGCGCCGCCCCACCAGCACAAAGCCACAGCAACAATGGCCGCCACACAGCACCAGCACCAAAATGAAGGGAGCTGGAGGAAGGTGAGTTGAAATGCTCCCTTCATTTTGGTGCTGGTGCTGTGTGGCGGCCATTGTTGCTGTGGCTTTGTGCTGGTGGGGCGGCGCGGTCTGGAGTCTTGGGGACTCAGTCTCGCAGCATGGGTGCTGTGGGGCAACAGGCCGTCCGCCCTGCTGGTGCATGGCCGCTGCGGCGGTGGTCGCCGCACGGCTCCGCTCCGTTAGGGCGTTAGGACCCACTACGAGGTTTGCCGTGAAGGGGCAGTGGGCTTCATACAGTCTGATCAGAATGTTAAACTGAAAACCTCATGTTCAGTATTTAAATTTTTGCCTAGCGGCTTTAGATCAACGTATGATTTTGGGATGTGCGGTTCATGCTCTTTTTTTTCTTTTTGCACATAGTTCTGTAAATAAGTAGAGTAACAAACAGCAAAAACAGTGGAAAACCGGCCTAAAATGCCCAAACTTGGAGCACCCAGATATATAAGGCCTGTCACTGAAATACCACACTGCCAAATATGTGGCCTATATTTTTTAAAATTTAAAATAGTGCTGTATATAAGTAGAGACACAGACAGCAAAAACAGTGGAAAACCGGCCTAAAATGCCCAAACTAGGAGTACGCAGATATACAGTACAGACCAAAAGTTTGGACACACCTTCTCATTTTAAGATTTTTCTGTATTTTCATGGCAATTAAAATTGTACATTCACACTGAAGGCATCAAAACTATGATTTAACACATGTGGAATTATAAACTTAACAAAAAAGTGTGAAATAACTGAAATTATTTCTTATATTCTAGATTCTTTAAAGTAGCCACCTTTTGCTTTGATGACTGCTTTGCATATTCTTGGCATTCTCTTGATGAGCTTCAAGAGGTAGTCACTGGGAATGGTTTTCACTTCACAGGTGTGCCCTGTCAGGTTTAATAAGTGGGATTGCTGGCCTTACAAATGGTGTTGGGACCATCAGTTGTGTTGTGCAGAAGTCTGGTGGATACACAGTTGATAGTCCTACTGAATAGACTGTTAGAATTTGTATTATGGTAAGAAAAAAGCAGCTAAGTAAAGAAAATTGAGTGGCCAATGGCCATCAGTACTTTCAGAAATGAAGGTCAGTCTGTCCGAAAAATTGGGAAAACTTTGAAAGTGTCCCTAAGTGCAGTGGCAAAAACCATCAAGTGCTACAAAGAAACTGGCTCACATGAGGACCGCCCCAGGAAAGGAAGACCAAGAGTCACTTCTGCTTCTGAGGATAAGTTCATCCGAGTCACCAGCCTCAGAAATCAACAGCAGATTAGAGACCAGGTCAATGCCACACAGAGTCCTAGCAGCAGACACATCTCTACAACAACTGCTAAGAGGAGACTTTGTGCAGCAGGCCTTCATGGTAAAATAAGCTGCTAGGAAACCACTGCTAAGGACAGGCAACAAGCAGAAGAGACTTGTTTGGGCTAAAGAACACAAGGAATGGACATTAGACCAGAGGAAATCTGTGCTTTGGTCTGATGAGTCCAAATTTGAGATCTTTGGTTCCAACCACCGTGTCTTTGTGTGACGCAGAAAAGGTGAACGGGTGGACTCTACATGCCTTGTTCCCACCGTGAAGCATGGAGGAGGAGATGTGATGGTGTGGGGGTGCTTTGCTGGTGACACTGTTGGGGATTTATTCAAACCTGAAGGCATATTGAACGAACATGGCTACCACAGGATCTTGCAGCGGCATGCTATTCCATCCAGTTTGCGTTTAGTTGGACCTTCATTTATTTTTCAACAGGACAATGACCCCAAACACACCTCCAGGCTGTGTAAGGGCTATCTGACCAAGAAGGAGAGTGATGGGGTGCTACGCCAGATGACCTGGCCTCCACAGTCACCAGACCTGAACCCAATCGAGATGGTTTGGGGTGAGCTGGACTGCAAAGTGAAGGCAAAAGGGCCAACAAGTGCTAAGCATCCCTGGGAACTCCTTCAAGATTGTTGGAACGCCATTCACAGTGACTACCTCTTGAAGATCATCAAGAGATTGCCAAGAGTGTGCAAAGCAATCATCAAAGCAGAAGGTGGCTACTTTGAAGAATGTAGAATATTTCAGTTGTTTCACACTTTTTTGTTAAGCATATAATTCCACATGTGTTAATTCATAGTTTTGATGCCTTCAGTGTGAATGTACAATTTTCATAGTCATGAAAATATAGAAAAATATTTAAATGAGAAGGTGTGTCCAAGCTTTTGGTCTGTACTGTATGAGGCCTGTCACGGAAAAACCACACTGCCATATATGTGGCCTGTATTTTTTAAATGCAAAATAGTGCTGTATATAAGTAGAATCACAGAAAGGAAAAAACTAGACTAATGGCTTAAAATGCCCAAACTTGGAGCACGCAGATATATGAGGCCTGTCACGGAAATACAACACTGCCAAATATGTGGCCTGCATTTTTTAAATGCAAAATAGTGCTGTATATAAGTAGAGTAACAGACACCAAAACAGTGGAAAACCGGCCTAAAATGCCTAAATTTGGAGCACGCAGATATATGAGGACTTTTTTGTTTTTTGGTGAATTTAACCCCTTCATGACCTGGCCGTTTTTTGCAATTCTGACCAGTGTCCCTTTATGAGGTAATAACTCAGGAACGCTTCAACGGATCCTAGCGATTCTGAGACTGTTTTTTCGTGACATATTGGGCATCATGTTAGTGTTAAATTTAGGTCGATATTTCTGAGTTTATTTGTGAAAAAAAGGAAATTTGGCAAAAATTTTGAAAATTTTGCAATTTTCACATTTTGAATTTTTATTCTGTTAAACCAGAGAGTTATATGACACAAAATAGTTAATAAATAACATTTCCCACATGTCTACTTTACATCAGCACAATTTTGGAAACAAATTTTTTTTTTTTTTTGCTAGGAAGTTATAAGGGTTAAAATTTGACCAGTGATTTCTCATTTTTACAACAAAATTTACAAAACCATTTTTTTTAGGGACCACCTCACATTTGAAGTCTTTTTGAGGGTTCTATATGGCTGAAAATACCCAAAAGTGACACCATTCTAAAAACTGCACCCCTCAAGGTGCTCAAAACCACATTTAAGAAGTTTATTAACCCTTCAGGTGTTTCACAGCAGCAGAAGCAACATGGAAGTAAAAAATGAACATTTAACTTTTTAGTCACAAAAATGATCTTTTAGCAACAATTTTTTTATTTTCCCAAGGGTAAAAGGAGAAACTGGACCACGAACGATGTTGTCCAATTTGTCCTGAGTACGCTGATACGCCATTTGAGTTTTGGAAAATTAGCTCCAATCGTTAGCGGACACCATGTCGCGTTTGGAGAGCCCCTGTGTGCCTAAACATTGGAGCTCCCCTACAAGTGACCCCATTTTGGAAACTAGACCCCCAAGGAACTTATCTAGATGCATAGTGAGTACTTAAAACCCCCAGGTGCTTCACAGAAGTTTATAACGCAGAGCCGTGAAAATAAAAAATAATTTTTCTTTCCTCAAAAATGATTTTTAGCCTGGAATTTTTTATTTTCCCAAGGGTAATAGGAGAAATTTGACCCCAAATGTTGTTGTCCAGTTTGTCCTGAGTACGATGATACCCCATATGTGGGGGTAAACCACTGTTTGGGTGCACGGCAGGGCTCGGAAGGGAAGGCACACCATTTGGCTTTTTGAATGGAAAATTAGCTCCAATCATTAGCGGACACCATGTCGCGTTTGGAGAGCCCTTGTGTGCCTAAACATTGGAGCTCCCCCACAAGTGACCCCATTTTGGAAACTAGACCTCCCAAGGAACTAATCTAGATGTGTGGTGAGCACTTTGAACTCCCAAGTGCTTCACAGAAGTTTATAACGCAGAGCCATGAAAATAAAAAATAATTTTTCTTTTCTCAAAAATTATTTTTTAGCCCACAATTTTTTATTTTCCCAAGGGTAACAGGAGAAATTGGATGCCAAAAGTTGTTGTCCAGTTTCTCCTGAGTACGCTGATACCCCATATGTGGGGGTAAACCAATGTTTTGGCACACGTCGGGGTTCGGAAGGGAAGTAGTGACGTTTTGAAATGCAGACTTTGATGGAATGCTCTGCGGGCGTCAGGTTGCGTTTGCAGAGCCCCTGATGTGCCTAAACAGTAGGAACTCCCCACAAGTGACCCCATTTTGGAAATTAGACCCCCAAGGGAACTTATCTAGATGTGTGGTGAGCACTTTAAACCCCCAAGTGCTTCACAGAAGTTTATAACGCAGAGCCGTGAAAATAATAAATGTATTTCCTTTCTTCAAAAATATTTTTTTAGCCCAGAATTTTTTAATTTTCCCAAGGGTAACAGGAGAAATTTGACCCCAAAAGTTGTTTTCCAGTTTCTCCTGAGTACGCTGGTACCCCATATGTGGGGGTAAACCACTGTTTGGGCGCACGTCAGGGCTCGGAAGGGAAGTAGTGACATTTGAAATGCAGACTTTGATGGAATGGTCTGCGGGCGTCATGTTGCATTTGCAGAGCCCCTGATGTGCCTAAACAGTAGAAACACCCCACAAGTGACCCCATTTTGGAAACTAGACCCCCCAAGGAACTTATCTAGATGTGTGGTGAGCACTTTCAACCCCCAAGTGTTTCACAGAAGTTTATAACGCAGAGCCGTGAAAATAAAAAAATAATTGTTCTTTCCTCAAAAATTATGTTTTAGCAAGTAATTTTTTATTTTTGCAAGGGTAACAGGAGAAATTGGACCTCAATAGTTGTTGCCCAGTTTGTCCTGAGTACGCTGGTACCCCATATGTGGGGGTAAACCATTGTTTGGGCGCACGTCGGGGCTTGGAAGGGAGGGAGCACCATTTGATTTTTTGAACGCAAGATTGGCTGGAATCAATGGTGGCGCCATGTTACGTTTGTAGACCCCTGATGTGCCTAAACAGTGGAAACCCCTCAATTCTAACTTCAACGCTAACCCCAACACACCCCTAACCCTAATCCCAACTGTAGCCATAACCCTAATCACAACCCTAACCCCAACACACCCCTAACCACAACCCTAACCCCAACACAGCCGTAACCCTAATCCCAACCCTAACCCTAATCCTAACCCTAATCCCAACCCTAACCCTAATCCCAACCCTAACCACAACTGTAACCCCAACACACCCCTAACCCTATCCGTAACCCTAACCACAAGCGTAATCTTAACCCTATTTCCAACCCTAGCCCTAATTCCAACCCGAACTCTAATTCCAACCCTAACCCTATGGCTATGTGCCCACGTTGCGGATTCGTGTGAGATTTTTCTGCACGATTTTTTAAAAATCTGCAGGTAAAAGGCACTGCGTTTTACCTGCGGATTTACAGTGGATTTCCAGTGTTTTTTTGTGCGGATTTCACCTGTGGATTCCTATTGAGGAACAGGTGTAAAACGCTGCAGAATTCGCACAAAGAATTGACATGCTGCGGAAAATACAACGCAGGGTTTCCGCACGGAATTTTCCGCACCATGGGCACAGCGGATTTGGTTTTCCATAGGCTGCGCATCCGCGGCCAATCCGCTGTGGATCTGCAGCCAAATCCGCACTGTGTGTACATGCCCTAACCCTAACCCTAACCCTACCCCTAACCCTACCCCTAACCCTAACCCTAACCCTACCCCTAACCCTAGTTCTAACCCTAACCCTAGTGGAAAAAGAAAAAAATATTTTCTTTTTTTATTATTGTCCCTACCTATGGGGGTGATAAAGGGGGGGGGGTTATTTATTATTTTTTTATTTTGATCGCTGTGATAGAACCTATCACAGCGATCAAAATGTACTTGTAACGAATCTGCCGGTAGGCAGATTCGGCGGGCGCACTGCGCATGCGCCCGCCATTTTGGAAGATGGCGGCGCCCATGGAGAAGACCGGCGGGCACCGGGAGCCTCGGTAAGTATAAGGGGGGAGATCGGGGCACGGGGGGGCGTCGGAGCACAGGGGGGTGGCATAGGAGCACGGGGGGAGCGGACAGGAGGACAGGGGAGCGGAGCACAGGACGGAGGGGACTACGGGACAGATCGGTGGCTTGGGGGGGCGATCGGTGGGGTGGGGGGGCTCACATCAGGGTTTCCAGCCATGGCCGATGATATTGCAGCATCAGCCATGGCTGGATTGTAATATTTCACCAGTTTTTCAGGTGAAATATTACAAATCGCTCTGATTAGCAGTTTCACTTTCAACAGCCAATCAGAGCGATCGTAGCCACGGGGGGGGGTGAAGCCACCCCCCCTGGGCTGAAGTACCACTCCCCCTGTCCCTGCAGATTGGGTGAAATTGGAGTTAACCCTTTCACCCGATCTGCAGGGACGCGATCATTCCATGACGCCACATAGGCGTCATGGGTCGAATTGGCACGGGTTTTCATGACGCCTACGTGGCGTCATGGGTCGGGAAGGGGTTAAAACAAAAAAAAAAAGAGTGGCACAAGGCTACCACCCAAAACTATGCTACTGCGGAAATTTGATTTTTCAAACACAGATACACCAGGACTCAGTCTGACTTAACAAACTGTATTAATGTGTTTTTTGCTTTTTGGTGAATGTAAACAAAAAAAAATTGACCAAGGCTAGCACACAGAACTATGCTACGTACGCCTGTGGAAATACAGTTGTTCAAAAACAGATACATCAGGACTCATCCTGACATAACAGACTGTATTAAATGTTTTTGGCTTTTGGATGAATTTAAAAAACAAACAAACAGGGGCACAAGGCTAGCACACAGAACTATGCTACGTATGCCTGACAAACTTTGATTTTTAAACAGGCATCAGTCTGACAGAACAGACTGTATATTTTTTTTTTGGGGGGGTTGAATTTTTGGAAAAAAGAAAAAAAAAAGAAAACTGCAGCTAGGAATATAGTAAATAAGCAGCAGCAGACAGTTATGGAGCTTTGGGAGGGATGCAGGAGGAGCTATGTAAGCACATACAGTGCCTGCAGGCCTTGCACTGATGTGGATATGCGCACATAGACTCCCCTGCCTGCCTAGCGCTGCAATCTCGGGACCCACGAATTAGCCCTAAAAAGGACTGTTGGTTTCTCAGGAGTTGTGGATTTAACAGTTGCAAACCCACAATAACTAATAAAACCACGATTCTGACCCTATCTCTGCAGCAGCTCTCCCTACACTCGCTGAATCCAAAGCTGAATGCGGCGAGCAGGGCGTTGCCAGGTCTCTTATACTCTGGATGATGCTGTGCGGCCAAGCCAATCACTGCATGACCACAACAAAGATGGCTGCGGCGTTTCATGGCCTGGAAGACAATCCCTGCAGCGTAATTGGGTCTCTAAAGTCTGCCAAAAATGCTGGGTGGAGACACCAGTTCTCGCTGAGTAATCCCGGAAATGCTCGGTGCTCGCCGAGTACACCGAGTACACTGATACTCGGGCAAGTAACGAGTAGTGGCGAGCACGTTCACTCATCACTAATAGTAAGACATTAATCAGCACAGCATTTTAGACCTATTTAGGTGTAGAAAATCAACCAAATGATGCCCTGCGGTGGACAGTCACTTTATACTTGCCTGCTGAAAAGAAATTAAAAGGAAACAAAAACAGCTGCAAGGGAATATTAGTAAAGGAAATCATTTGGCAGCGTCCACGTTTAGGTAAAGAATGTGTGTTACTCTGGGAGAAAATATGAATGGATCCAATCTGCTCCTTACTAAGTACTTGCATCACATGCCTTTCATTATCATTTTGTTGTGAGAAGACATATGCTATCTATGTATTTCAGTGTCACTGACCTCTGACAGCAGTGTTATTTAGCAAATGCAATACCTCATGTGCTGTATTCACATCCAAAATTACAGAGCACAAAGAGCAGCTGGATTCATTTGGAAATATACTCCATGGGGAGAAATATTACCTGCAGCACTACTAAGTAATAATGGCAACAATGACCCTTAAATTCCTGCATCGGATCATAGAAAGTTCTAAAAAGTACATTCTGCTTTAGTTGCTTACTTCCGTATAATTAAAGCGATGATGACCATTATTATTAGCCCGAACATGTGCCAAAGCGTATTACATATAGGCATCATTTACATTTACTATAATATCACTCACAACTATAAAGTCACAATGATATATTAATGTGTGGACCAATATTTCACTGTTCAGAAGTTGCATAATAAATGTTTGGCAGATGGTCAAGCTCAGGTGTAACCTAAGTACGATATTGTGGATTAATGAATGAATTTATTTTGCTCACTCATATAGCGCCATTAATTCCACACCTCTTTACAGACATCATCACAGGTCCCATTGGGGCTCACAATCTAGATTCCCTATCAGTATGTCTTTGGAGTGGGCGAGGAAACCAAAGAACCCAGAGGAAACCCACGCAAACATGGGGAGAACATACACACTCCTTGCAGATGTTGTCCTTAGAGGGATTTGAACCAAGTACCCCTGCACTTTAAGGCTGCATTGCTAAGTAGAGATGAGTGAATAAATTTGAGGAATTGGATTCTACTCAAATTTTATGAAAATGCATATTTTTCTGAATCGTAAAGGACCATCAAAAGGTTAGAATGATTTTTAAAAAATCACGCACCTAACTGCTCTACACTGAACTCTCCGGCACCTCTGTCTCTCACTGACACCCTATCGCTCCTCATTGCCTCTTCTGATCCCCACCATTCACGCTGAAGTCCCTGAATCTCTAAAAAGGAGACTGGACTCCTGACCCTGATGAGGCCTAGGAAGATTTTGCTCATGCACATGGTCATTACTCATGATGTAGTGAACCCTCATCAGAGATGGAAGTCGAGGCTCAGTTATAAAAGTTATATAGAGGACTTCACCCCTATGAAAATCATATAAATTGGATATATTTAATTGCCATAATTACTTTTAAAACTAATTTTATTCAATATGCAAATGAAGGGTCTTTGGTACAGCCCTGGCTTGGCCAAGAGCTTGGTGCACATTTACAGCCCCCTCAGTTTGCATACTGAGCAGTTTCCCTGACTCTGCTTGACAGGACCCTAGCTGTGGTGCTGCACAAGCACGCTGACTATGAAGACGTCAGCTGCATGCACACCGTATGGAAGGAGGCCTCCGCTTTCAACACTCTCAACTGTCACCGATGGCTGCTCAATACACCCAAAAATGTAGCGAATGGCTCCAGAGGGGAGAAGAGGATTGGTTACATCACAGAATAAGACAGCGCTGATATTAACCTCTTCTGACATGTAAAGAAACTGCAAAGAATTATACCGCAATGTATTAAGTGAATTACTACCTGTAGGAAGAAATTAGTAGACAGCTTTGATGGACTGCATCCTGTCAAGTGGATTCTTGTCGGGGCTCCTGATACAGTGCTCTACCATCCGTCTCAACATCCGGTGCCACCTTCTCCTAGCCTATCTACAGGGAACGCCCGCGTTGATTTTTCATTTCCTCTCTTGCGTTACGTTAATGCCCAGCTAAAGCACAACAATTTTACCATGTTCAATTTAAGATTTTAGACTTTGACCAAATTTTATTTGAGTTCAAGTAGTGGAGTATTGACCATCAGTTTCTGCCTTGGGTGAAATGACACCTCTGTGTAAATAAGACCTGGTTTGTTATTTGTGTGTGAATTCTTCTGTTCCTTTCCACTTTCCAGCTGTGGATTTTATTTGCATTTTACACTGCATCTGAAGATCAGCTGGATTTTCTCAAGGGATCTTTTAGGGAATTACTTGCACAATGGAAATTGTTGCACTAAGATGACCAGAAACAATTGTGAGGCTGTTCAGATAATAGAATAAGCAGATTCTGGCCTGAAGGTGGAGACCCAGGTCTCTTATATGGCTTTAGGAAGATATTCTTGGCAAATGGCTGATTATATTTTCTATGTGCTTTATGTATTTGTATCCACAGATATAGGACGAAGAAAGAAGATTTATTTGTTATAGTCTTCCAGCATCATTAGATAGTAGTTCTACCAGTTAATCAAATTATATAGGAATAGCAATGTGGAACAAATGAATCTTAATTCAGCGCAATACACTGAGACGTATGACCCCCTCGTGGGCTGCAGTAATATTTGGTTAAATAATCCTTGATGAATTTCATCTAGTTGCACTCGGGTAATAACTTCTCTGTAACATCTTTTGTTGCTGACATCTTTACTTCCCCCACATAATCCCGTGTAATTATTCAGCAAATGTATAAAAATACTTTGTGCATCGTTCTTAATCAGAAGCTTATAGGGTATATGTATTAAAATACACCATCAGTTTTGTTTCAAATTGTGGCCACAACACCCAGATCTTCTATGAACTTACAAATCCCAGTTTACATCCCCATCCAACCATGTACTGATCCAAGTTCTTGGGTCTAGGCGCCGTCGCCAAATCAAGGACACTTAGGGTATATTCACACTATAAGATCGTGCTGATTTTCCAAACGTTCGATATATTTGACTGAGTTTTCAAAAATCATGACAGAATTGGCATGGAATTTTTAAAATGAAATGAAAATCAAACCAAAATAACACATTAAAATCTCATCGTGTGAACATGCCCTAAAGTCAGCTGAACCTGACAATCTCAGTTGTCAGTTATCCATATTAAGGGATCCAGGAAACCAATAAATAGAAATAATTAAATTAAGAATTTCTAAGGAGCTGGACCACCAAAACCCAATAAAAAAGGGTCAATAAAGGAATTTCAGAAGCCTACAACAACCTTGCGTGCTTTGAAATAAGACTTGTCTACAGCTGAAGCTAGTAAGGTCTGTGATGGGAAGGAAGTACAATAAAGCTACGTTTCTAAGGTGCATAATTGGAGTTTCTCATGTTATACAGAAAGCTAGGATAGGACCCAATTTGTAGAAATATGAGGTATAGCAAAAAAATTAGGTGTAAAATATAACTTTTAATTGTTAATTATTAAAAAAAGTAAACAAAGTGCTAAGTGCTAAAAAAGATGTAAGAGGCAACAAAGAGGATGCTGGTTATGTCTTATACAGAGGAAGCCTAGAGCCGTCCCCTATGCGTAAGTCAAGCAGAGTAATGGCTATTGATCTGTATATCCTATAGGAGGGCTAATGGGGATGTAGTCAAGGGGATACAACCAGGTGATATACTGTATCTGAGATTAGATGTCCACACTACGGTTACCCCCTCAGGGTAATAGAGTCACACTCATGGATAATATATCGTATAGCTTAATGTCAGAGTCGGCAAAAGCACCCGTCGTACTCAGGCAAGTGCTGGGGCCCTGAGCAGGTGAGGGGCCCACTTGCCATCGGGGACACCAGTGCGCTATGAAAGCCCGGTGCCAGCACCCGCCAGTGGGCCCCCCACCTGCTCAGCACCCCAGTACTTGCGATACTTATCTCTCCCTGTTCCTGCGCTCCTGCATTTTCCACGTCTTCAGACTGTGACATTTCAGGTCAGAGGGCGCGATGACTTCACTAGTGTTGCCCTCTGCCTGAACATTCAGTGCAGAAAGCTGGAAGACGGCGATGCTGAGGAGTCCAGAGCAGAGCAGCGGCCAAAGAGGAGAGGTAAGTATTTCATTTTTAAAAAAATGTTTGAAGCATTATATGGGGCCCATCATATATGGAGCATCATATGTGTCCCATTATGTATAGTGCAATATATGAAGCCCATTCTGTATGGAGTATTATAGTATTATATGGGGCCCATCATATACTGGAGCATTAGATGGGGCCCATTATATATGGAGCAATATGTGGGGCCCATCGTATACTGGAGTATTATATGGGATCTATCATATACTGTATGGAGCATTATATGTGGCTCTTTATTTATGGAGCAAAATATGGGGCTCACTATGTATGGAGCAATATATGGGGCTCATTATATATGGAGGACTATATGGGGTCTATCATTCTATATGAAGCAATACACTCCCTGACAGAAGTTATGTCGCTTATCCACACCATTCTGTGTCCATTAACTGATCAATATTTCTGCATTGATGCCAATTTATTTTCTTAACCTAAACCACATTCCGGAGGGTTTCAGCTTTCAAAAGAATAATTTATACAACCAATGGATGAATTTAACTTCAGGTTATAAGCTTTTATTTACATAACATGGGTAAGCGACATAACTTCTGTCAGGGAGTGTATATGGGACTCATTATTCTGTATAGAACATTATATGACATCACATTTTTGATGTTGTAGTTATTGTATTTTTAGTTTTAAATAAAGCTGCTTTGTTTTTGCTACATCCTGACATTTGGCTTAGACAAAACTTTATTGATATAGTCATATGTGGATTGCATGCGTCTTTACTCACTAAAAACACATGAAAGTTTTTTACCTCTGAATTTACTGCATCAAACACAACTCTATGAAAAAAATCCACACATAGAACTTATCAAACTCGCCAAAGAACTGACATCTTGTGGATTTCAAACATGCACCGCAGATCAGTTTACGCTTCATTAAAAAAAACACAGTGGGCATGAGATTTCTTTAAACCCGATACACACTGGAGGAACTGAAAGACGCTGCTATTTTTGTGCAGCGAAAATACACAACTTCAAAAATTCACCAAAAACTCATTGAGGGAACTTATCCTAAGGGTCTAAAAAGAGTCAGAACTGAAACAGATGTTGGCCATCTTTGTATGAATTTTGTTATTTTATTAAGCAATTATTCGCATGGCTGAACATACCCTTTAAACATAAACTTCTGGAATTCAATCCTATAATTATTCTAATAAATGTAGAAACTTGTGCGCATGATACATTAAAAAAATATGAAAATGTGCGGAAAACAATTTATTTTTCTATTATAAGTATAGCGAGAGACAAAACTCTAGGCTGCGGTGATGCTTCGCCCTTGATAACATTGTGTTCATGCATGGTGTCACAATGTCACATGTCGGCAAATTTGAGGGATTCCATGGCGAACCACACCTCAAAAATAAAAAAAATTGACTATATTATTGTCACTTCTGTAAGTTATGGGAAATGTTCCACATTGCTAATATTTGTATATGTAAAGACTGTCTTCACTTTTGACCCTCATATGTCTTCCTCATCCATCTACTGACAAAGAGCATGCTGCTATTAATGCCAAAGAAGCACTTTCTAATGTTCTTTAACCTTCTGCCATTTGGACTTTCTTTCCCAAACAGATATGTTTGAGTAAGTGGCCCATTAACATTATAGTTCTGGAATTGTTGCTTTTTACCATTAGACCTCTTGCCAGATAATGCCTAGGCTGATACTATGGCCACTTGAGAAAACGAAGGCTACTGAGTGGATCATGACTCCATATCAGCGCCAGTTCCAAGTTCTCCACAGTCTAAGTAAAGCAAATGTCAGACTGTGTTTATACAATGTTAATCAGCATAGTTAATGTAAAATACACTAGCATGAATTATGATAAATCTTCTGACTGGGGATAAAGATAACACGTGGAGGTGGAAGCAGAAGATATCTTTCTAAAGGGGAAAATTGATGAACAAGCATTCCCTTCTCATGGCCTTCTCTCAGCAATAATTTATCTTTAACCACTGGGATTTTCTATTCCAGAGAAAGGAATGTGTGGATCAAATGAACCCTGAAGTAAAATATGTTTGTCGCTGTTTTCAACTTACGTTCACCTTACAGTAAGAGAGGAGTTGGGAGAGGGATAGATGGAGTACTTATGGCAACTCTGACATTTGTGAGCTGTCTTGGATCAGATCAGGAGTTTTATTGCAGTAAGTTGCCATACTGGGTGAAATGCTGATAACCGCAAACATGTCATCATGGACATCACAAGCAGCTGCACATCATATATAAATGTATAGCTTACCTGTGTAAAAGTGTTAGGTGGAAAAAATGTTGAAAAGTAAGAATGCTTTAAAACCTAGAAGTGTTACTACTGTATTTTATTCAAACAACAAAATGCTGTGTAAATGAACAAAAAGAAATCTAAGTCAAATCAATATTTGATGTGACAACCATTTCCCTTCAAAACAACATAATTTCTTCTAGGTACACTATCACAGTTTTTGAAGGAATTCATCAGGGAGGTTGTTCCAAACATCTTGGAGAACTAATCACTGATCTTCTGTAGATGTAGGCTTGCACAAAATATATTGTATATATGTCTCCCAGATAGGCCCACTGATGTTGAGATCAGGGCTCTGTGGTGGCCACCTCATCACTTCCAAGACTCCTTGTTCTTCTTTATACAAATGATTGTTCGTAATGACATTTACTGTGGGGTTGGTTAAGTCTGAAATTTGAGTTCAACCAGGCACAATGGTGATGGATTGCACGATAGATAAGTATCTGCCCATACTCCTTAGCATTGAGGACATCATTAAACATGAAGAAATCATCCATTTGCTGAAATGTAGCCCCAAACTGGCAAGGATCCTCCACTATGCTTCACTGTTGTCTGCAGAAACTCATTATTGTACCACTGTCCATCACTTTCAGCAAACAAACGGACCCCTGTTGCAGCCAAATATTTTATTCTTTTCACCCATCAGATCACAGCACCTGCTGCCATACTCATGACTCATACACTTGACTATGATCCCTGACTTTGTGCAAGTTTACCTAGAAGAGTTGATGCTGCTTTGAAGAGAAAAGGTGATCACACCAAATATTGATTTTATTTAGATTTCACTTTTGTTAATTTACTTGTCATTTTGTTAATTGATAAAGTAAACTAATAACACTTCAATTTTTTAAAGCATTTTACATTGCTGCATTTTTTCCACATCTGCTTAAAACTTATGCTCAGTTCTGTATATATGCAGTCATTAGTGTTGAGCGATACCTTCTGATATTCAAAAGTATCGGTATCGGATTGGATCGGCCGATATCCAAAAAATATCGAATATCGCCGATACCGATACCCGATACCAATACAAGTCAATGGGACACAAATATCGTAAGGTATCCTGGATGGTTCCCAGAGTCTGAAGGAGCGGAAACTCTCCTTCAGGCCCTGGGATCCATATTCATGTAAAAAATAAAGAATAAAAATAAAAAATATGGATATACTCACCCTCGGACGGACCCTGGACCTTAGCGGTGCAACCGGCAGCCTCCATTCCTAAGAATGCAGTGAGTGAAGGACCTTCGATGATGTCGCGGTCACGTGAGCGGTCACATGAGCGGTCACGCGACCAATCACAAGACCGCGACATCATCGCAGGTCCTGTACACTCACTGCATTCTTAGGAACGGAGGCTGCCGGTTGCACTGCTAAGGTCCAGAGTCCGTCGGACAGGTGAGTATATCCATATTTTTTATTTTTATTCTTTATTTTTTACATGAATATGGATCCCAGGGCCTGAAGGAGAGTCTCCTCTCCTCCAGACCCTGGGAACCATACACTGGGAACTTCCGATTCCGATTTCCGATATCACAAAAATATCGGAACTCGGTATCGGAATTCCGATACGGCAAATATGGCCGATACCCGATACTTGCGGTATCGGAATGCTCAACACTAGCAGTCATTAGAAAAAACAAGTATACAGCACCCTCTTCAATAATTTAATATATCAGCCTCAGATGAGCAATACATGACAAGTTATACCTTGTCATTTCCATTTATCAAAAGCTAGGCAAATATGCAGATGAAGGGTGAGAAAAAATAAGCACTCCCTTACTGCATACATATCAATTAAAAGGGTAAGTAGTTGCCAGCTTCTGCTAATCAAATATTCTTCGTTAATTGATCATTATTGAGTATGACCACTTCTATAAAAGCAGAAGTTTTGGCAGTTTGCTGGACCAGAGCATTCAGACATGTGTAGTACAATGCCAAAGAAGAATGACATCAGTAATCTTAGTGATCTTAGAGAAGCAATCGTCCCTCCCTGTCAAAGTGCGAAGACCATTTTCAAACTATTTAGAGTCCATGATTCTAAGCAGAGAAATTGTATTTACAATTGAAAAGTATTCAAGATAGCTGACAATCTTCCGAGGAGTGGATGCTCCAGCAAATTCAACACAAGATCTGACCTTGCAGTGCTCAGAGAAGTTGCAAAAAAAACCCCAAGAGCATCATCTTAGACTCAAAAAGCATCTTAAATGTTCAAGTTCATGACAGTAGAATTTAAAAAAAGACTAAACAAGTATGGTTTGTATGGAACCTTTGCCAAGAGGAAGCCTCTGGCTTGTTTTGCAGCCAAATGACCTAGGCACCCTAAAGTCAATTAGTTACAAATGAACTACTCTGATTTCCAAAGTGTTCTAGTGTCAAAGCCATCTGTCCAAAGGATTAATTTGTGTCACGCAACAGGTAAATAATCCCAAGAACACCAGCAATATATATTAGAGTAACTATTAGGGTTGAGCGAAACGGATCGGTCATTTTCAGAAATCGCCGACTTTTAGGCAAAGTCGGGTTTCATGAAACCCGAACCGATCCTAGTGTGGGATCGGCCATGCGGTACACGATCAGAGCGCCAAAGTCACGTTTCTTATGACGCTGTTACCGCCATTTTTCATCCAATGAAGGAGGACGCAGAGTGTGGGCAGCGTGATGACATAGGTCTCTGTCCCCACCATCTTAGACAAGGGCATGGCAGTGATTGGCTTGCTGTCTGCGGCGTCACAGGGGCTATAAAGGGGCGTGCACGCCGACCGCCATCTTACTTCTGCCGATCTGAGCATAGGGAGAGTTTGCTGCAGTTAGTCAGAAGCAGGGACAGAGTTAGGGAGGAAATATAAACCCCCAAATCGCTTGTGCTGGAGCGATTTTCACTGTCCCACACCACCTTTTTGTGCAGGGACAGTGGAGGTCGTATTTTAGTGCAGCAGCTGCATAGCTGTGTGCACGGTGCTGTGCAAACCAACTGCTTTTTTCAAAGCAAAAATCCTGTTGCTCCTTTCTGCACAGTTAGGGTACTGTCACACAGTGCAATTTTGATCGCTACGACGGCACGATTCGTGACGTCGCAGCGTCGTATGATTATCGCTCCAGCATCGTAGACTGCGGTCACACTGTGCAATCACGGCGCTGGAGCGCTGCCGAAGTCCCCGGGTAACCAGGGTAAACATCGGGTTACTAAGCGCAGGGCCGCGCTTAGTAACCCGATGTTTACCCTGGTTACCAGCGTAAACGTAAAAAAAACAAACAGTACATACTTACATTCCGGTGTCTGTCCCCCGGCGTTCTGCTTCTCTCCACTGTGTAAGCGCCATAGCCGGAAAGCACAGCGGTGACGTCACCGCTGTGCTCGCTTTCCGGCCGGCAGGCTCTCACAGTGCAGAGAAGCTGAGACGCCAGAGGACAGACACCGGAATGTGAGTATGTACTGTTTGTTTGTTTTACGTTTACGCTGGTAACCAGGGTAAACATCGGGTTACTAAGCGCGGCCCTGCGCTTAGTTACCCGATGTTTACCATGGTTACAAGCGAACACATCGCTGGATCGCTGTCACACACAACGATCCAGCGATGTCAGCAGGTGATCAAGCGACGAAAGAAAGTTCCATACGATCTGCTACAACGTACGATTCTCAGCAGGGTCCCTGATCGCTGCTGCATGTCAGACACTGCGATATCGTATGGATATCGCTAGAACGTCACGAATCGTACCGTCGTAGCGATCAAAATTGCATTGTGTGACAGTACCCTTACCTGTCTTGTTTTTTTGTCCACACTTTTTTGTTCTGAAGTCCTTTTTATTGCTGCCATACTTGTCCTGAGATCATTGTAGGGACTAGGGAGCGTGTTATTGCAGTAATTTTTTTCTTTATAATAATAATTACAGCCACTTTCTGCCACGTTCATAGTGTTGTGTTATACCACTGTGCCAGAGTTGTGGTTCAGTTTCTCCCCCCAAAAGTGAGATAGTAATTCTCACACAGTTTATATTCTGCTATACTGCTAGTGTGTCGTATATCAGGCAGCCACTTTCTGCCACGTTCATAGTGTTGTGTTATACCACTGTGCCAGAGTTGTGGTTCAGTGTCTCCCCCCAAAAGTGAGATAGTAATTCTCACACAGTTTATATTCTGCAGTACTGCTAGTGTGTCATATATCAGGCAGCCACTTTCTGCCACGTTCATAGTGTTGTGTTATACCACTGGTCCAGAGTTGTGGTTCTGTGTCTCCCCCAAAAGTGAGATAGTAATTCTCACACAGTTTATATTCTGCAGTACTGCTAGTGTGTCATATATCAGGCAGCCACTTTCTGCCACGTTCATAGTGTTGTGTTATACCACTGGGCCAGAGCTGTGGTTCAGTGTCTCCCCCCAAAAGTGAGATAGTAATTCTCACACAGTTTATATTCTGCAGTACTGCTAGTGTGTCATATATCAGGCAGCCACTTTCTGCCACGTTCATAGTGTTGTGTTATACCACTGGGCCAGAGTTGTGGTTCAGTGTCTCCCCCCAAAAGTGAGATAGTATTTCTCACACAGTTTATATTCTGCAGTACTGCTAGTGTGTCATATATCAGGCAGCCACTTTCTACCACGTTCATAATGTTGTGTTATACCACAGGGCCAGAGTTAGGGTTCTGTGTCTCCCCCCAAAAAATGGAGATTCAAATTCTCACACAGTGTATATTCAGCTGTACTGCTAGTGCGTCGTATATCAGGCAGCCACTTTCTGCCACGTTCATAGTGTTGTGTTATACCACAGGGCCAGAGTTAGGGTTCAGTGTCTCCCCAAAAAATGGAGATTCAAATTCCCACACACTGTATATTCAGCTGTACTGCTAGTGCATCGTATATCAGGCAGCCACTTTCTGCCACGTTCATAGTGTTGTGTTATACCACAGGGCCAGAGTTAGGGTTCAGTGTCTCCCCCCAAAAGCAAGTCATCTTTCAGGCAAGCTACGTGTCAGCAGGGGAGGGTGGGGCAAAAGAATGTGAAATCCATGATTGGTTAATTTAAATGAAGGTTAGCTAATCAACATTTTTGGTAGCCAGACGTGTCCTTTTTTCGGTCAGTATTGAACCAGCAGCACTGAACACTCTTTCTGAAAGCACACTGACAGCAGGGCAATCGAGATCCTGTAATCCATATTCTGCCAATTCAGGCCAAGTGTCTAGTTTAGATGCCCAGTAATCAAAGGGGAATGACCTGTGAGGGAGAACATCGATAAGGGCGGAAAAGTAGCTTGTAACCATACTGGAGAAATGCTGTCTCCTGTCACTTTGAATCGATGCAGCAGTACCTGTCGTGTCAGCGGTCATTGCGAAATCACTCCACAACCTGGTCATAAAACCCCTCTGTCCAACGCCACTTCGGATCTCTGCACCTCTAGCACCACTGCCATGTTGCCCCTTGCAGCTCGTGTGAGAACCATCACCGCCGCTGTGTGCTGGGAATGCCTGAACCAAACGGTCTACAAGAGTTGCTTGTTTGGTAGCCAATATTTGACCTAGGTTCTCATGTGGCATGATATTTTGCAGTTTTCCTTTATATCTTGTATCCATGAGGCAGGCTAACCAGTTGTCGTCATTGCTCATCATTTTAACAATGCGGGGGTCCATTTTTAGGATACGCAAGGCATACTCAGCCATGTGGGCCAATGTTCCAGGTGTCATTTAACTGTTTCTGCTGGGTTGAGGACCACTTTCTTGCAAATCAACATCACAAGTGTCCCGCAATAAACCTGTACCAGACCTTGCAATGCCACCAGTTTCTATTGCCACCTGAGAATCATCCTCCTCCCATACATATTCATCCCCATCATCCTCCTCCTCATCCTCTTCATCCGCCAATTCATCCTGGACAGTTCACTGAGCAGACAATGGCTGACTGTCATCAAGGCTTCCCTCCTCCTCGGCTGCAGATGCCTGCTCCTTAATGTGCGTCAAACTTTGCATCAGCAGACGCATAAGTGGGATGTTAATGCTTATGATGGCGTCGACCACTGCACACCAGACAACTCCATGTCTGCCATCCAAGTGCCTGCCCGTGTATCCTCCCACAAATTAATTACAGCACGCCTCTGTTCGCACAGCCTCTGAATCATGTGCAGTGTGGAGTTCCACCTTGTTGCAACGTCGATTATTAGGCAGTGCTGGGGAAGATTCAGCGATCGCTGATGGTTCAGCATACGGCTGGAGTGTATGGGCATCCGGCAGATGTGCGAGCAAAGTCTTCGCACCTTCAGGAGCAGGGCTGGTAACTTTGGATAATTTTTGAGGAAGCCCTGCACTACCAGGTTAAAGGTGTGAGCCAGGCAAGGTATGTGTTTCAGTTCTGAAAGGGCTATGGCAGCCATAAAATTCCTTCCGTTATCACTGAATACCTTGCACACTGCCCAGCCATGACTGAGTTTGTTGCTGCAAGTACTCCACCAGTACTTCTGCGGTGTGTCTGTTGTCGCCTAAACACTTCATTTGAAACACAGCCTGCTGACGCTTACCACTAGCTGTGCGATAATGGGCCACCCCGTGTGCAACACTGGCAGCTGCGGATGGAGTGGTTGGGCGACTGTGCTCTGTGCATGAGCTTTCGCTTCTGGAGGAGGAGGAGGAGGAGTGGTGAATGCCTTATGCCAAATGTTTCCTTAGACTGTGGGATAGGCTGAACTGTCCCACTATGGCTGCCCCCTGTGGACCCTGCATCCTACACATTAACCCAGTGCGCCATGATGGACACGCAACGTCCCCGGCCATGCCTACTGGTCCATGCATCTGTTGTGAGGTGCACCTTTCCACTGACTGATTGCCTCAAGGCATGGACAATGCGGTCTTTGACATGCTGGTGGAGGGCTGGGATGGCTTTTCTCGCAAAGAAGTGGCGACTGGGTAGGTCACAGCGTGGTACTGCGTGGGCCATCAGGTCTTTGAAAGCTTCGCTTTTAACCAAATGGTAGGGCATCATCTGTAATGAGATTAGTATAGCCATGTGGGCGTTCAAATCCTGTGTACGCGGGTGAGAGGATGAGTACTTTCTTTTCCTAACGAGAGTCTCTTGTAGGGTGAGGTGGACTGGAGAGCTGCATATGGTGGAACTAGCGGTGGTGGTGGTGGACATGGCGGATTGAGAGAGAGTTTGTTATGGTATTCTTGTTGATGGCCTACATACAGTCTTTCCTACCAATAACCTTGTGATTCCCTGACTGCTTTGGCCTTACGACGATACCTCCACATTTGATGCTGGTGGTGTCCTAACCGGTGGGCTTACAGTGAGGGAAGCAATGTAGCATTGCTGACTACCTTCATTCCGAGCAGGTGCACCAACGGTACGGGACGTTTGGTAGTTAGTCCAGGCTTGCAAGTGCATGCTGGTTAAATGTCTAAGCATGCACGTTGTATTTAAATTTTGAAGATTCTTCTCTCTGCTAAAGGTCTTTCAGCATTTCTTACAGATAACTTTTGACTGATCATTCTGGTCTTGGTTAAAAAATTGCTACACTACACTCTTCCTACTATCGAAAACCTTTTCAGGCATTGTGCGCTGTGCTACTTTCACCGAATGGCCACACTCTTCTAAAACTGTTTTTGTTTTTCGCAAACATTTTTGGCCTGATACGGGCCTGCCAGATGACAGCTGTTGCAATGTAGATGGCTGCTGCGAATCATCCTCCTCCGCTTCTGAGCTAGTGGCAGCGGCACCCTCATCCCCCAATGGCTGCCAATCTGGGTCAACAACTGTGTCATCTATCACCTCCTCCTCAATGTCATGTGCACCTTCCTCAGTGTCACCGTGTAAGGTGCTATAGCGTTCGGGACAGGGCACCATAGTCTCATCAGGGTCACATTCTGGCTCAGTAAACTGCGAGGGCAATGTAGAGTCAATGGAACTGCATCACAATGTAGCTGTGGCTGTGCATCAGTGCACTCCATGTCCGATTCTTCTTGTAATTGGCAGTGTACAATTTCCCTTTCTAACCCAGGCACGGTATGTGTAAAGAGCTCCATGGAATAACCTGTAGTGTCGCCTGATGCATCCTTCACTTTTGGTTTGGGAGAAGGACACAAGGAAACGTCTTTTTCCTGACCGGGAGCATCCACTGACGACTGGCTGCTCTTACATTTAGAACTTTGGGAAGAGGAGGCGAAAGAGCTAGAGGGTGAGTCAGCAAGGAAAGACAACACTTTTTCCTGCTTCTCCGGCTTTAAAAGCTGTTTTCCTACTCTCCAGGTAAGGGAGCCTTCGAGGCCTTGTGTAGCCAGACGATGACGCAGGCTGAACACCTCCAGCCTTAGGTGCTACTGTGCTTTTGCCACTACCACGAGATGCAGCACCACCAGCACCAACAGTACCAGCTGGCAACCCCCGCCCACGGCCTCTTCCACCAGACTTCCTCATTTTTTGAGGTGAGACACTGAACCACAACTCATATTACACCGTCGTAATATGAGGGGCCCTGTGCCAGTACCGCCGCCCACGAGAGAGTGTTCCCCCCCAGCTTGAACAGTGCTCTACCACTTGCAATACTACCTCTCCCAGCTCCATCACTGTGTAGTCTGTGCGGTTAAAACCTTAAATGGCACTGCCAATACGAATTATTTGAAATGATAGATGATAGTTAAAATATACAGGGGCCCTGGCCTCCATTCAATACTTTGCGCATACTACCACCGTCTTTATTATTTGGGCGTAATAACGGTGTCTGCCGCTGCTTCTTTTTTTTCCTTCACTGAACAAAGCTGAACTTCAACTGTTGTCCCGTTTCAAATATTAAACTGCATTTGGCCTACTTGTTGGGTTGGGGCCTACTAATGGTGTCTGCCGCTCCTTGGTGTTCTCCTGGTTTATTTTTCTTGCGCTTCAATCTTCAGGCTTTCGTTTAAATATCTTTTATATTAAACTGCATTTGGCCTACTTGTTGTGTTGGGCCTAGTAACATTGTCTGCTGCCGCCTATTGTTTTCCTCTACTAAACAAAGCTGAGCTTGAAGCTTCAGGCTTTCGGCCTGTAATAACAATATGAAACTACATTTGGCCTAGTTCTTGGTTTGGGCCTAGTAACGTTGTCTGCTGCTGCCTCTTGTTTTCCTCTAGTACACAAAGCTAAGCTTCAATCTTCAGGCTTTCGGCCTATATTTAGAATATGAAACTGCATTTGGCCTACTTGTTTGGTTGGGCCTACTAACGGTGTCTGCCGCTGATTGTTGTTCTCCTCCACTGAACAAACCAATGCCGCCTGTTTACTCCTGTTACCAATTTTTAACAGCTTTTAGTCTACTTTTTTTTATTTTGGGCCTATATCTGTGTTTCCTCCTCATTCCTGCCCATTGCCCAGCCACTGCTAGATGAGTCTTCTGGTACATTGACACAGACCACTACATTCCCCTTGCACTCTACACAGCCTGAATCTGACCCTGCTGAAACTCAGGTTCCCCTTCCCGCATACTATACCACCTTACATGGGGACAAAGAGGAAGGTGCAGATGAAAGTCCAGGTTCCTTCAACAGGTGGGGGGTGATTTAAACATTTATATTTTTTTTGTTTTTTTCATATTTTTTTTACTTTTTTTGTAACTTTTGCCATGCTTCAATAGCCTCCATGGGAGGCTAGAAGCAGGCACAGCACGATCGCCTCTGCTACATAGCAGCGATCTGCTGTTCGCTGCTATGCAGCAGAAAATCAGGTGTGCTGTGAGCGCCGACCACAGGGTGGCGCTCACAGCTACAGGCGATCAGTAACCATAGAGGTCTCAAGGACCTCTATGGTTACAATGGAGAAGCATCGCCGACCTCCGATCATGTGACGGGGGTCGGCGATGCCGTCATTTCCGGCCGCCCGGCCGGATGCGGTAGTTAAATGCCGCTGTCTGCGTTTGACAGTGGCATTTAACTAGTTAATAGCGGCGGGTGAATCGCGATTTCACCCGCCGCTATTGCGGGCACATGTCAGCTGTTCAAAACAGCTGACATGTCCTGGCTTTGATGCGGGCTCACCGCGGAGCCCTGCATCAAAGCAGGGGAGCTGACATCGGACGTACTATCCCGTCCGATGTCAGTAAGGGGTTAATCAGTATACCCTCAATTCCTTCACCTAAATCATTGATAAAGATGTTGAACAATACAGGGCCCAGGACAGAACACTTGGGTTCCCCACTTGAGACATTCTTGCATCTGGATGTGCAGCCATTTACGACCACCCTTTGGGTCCAATCACTAAGCCAGTTATGAATCCACCTTACAGTTGCCTTGTCCATTCCATACTTAGTCATTTCAATAAGGATGGTGTGAGATACTTTGTCAAATGCTTTGCTGAAGTCAAGATATACTATATCTACAGCATTTCCCTGATCCACCCATTCTGTGATTCTGTCATTGAAGGAAATTAAGTTAGTCTGACATGACTTATTAGTTGCAAACCCATGCTGACTCTGGTTAATCACTTCATTCTTATCCAGGTACTTACATACATGTTGTTTAATAATTTGTTCAAAGATCTTTCCTGGTATAGAAGTCAGACTCACCGGCCTATAGTTCCCTGGGTCCACCTTCTTCCTCTTTTTGAAGATAGGAACGACATTTGCTCTTCTCCATTCTTCTGGGACTTCTCCTGTTCTCCAAGAATTTTCAAAGATTATGGAGAGTGGTTCAAATATTTCTTCCGCTATCTCCTTCAGTACTCTGGGGTGTAATCCATCTGGACCTGGAAACTTGAATTCATTTATGTTAGCTAAGTGTTTCCTCACTATCTTTCTGTTTATAGATATCCTGAATTCTTCTACTCCTTTAATAGGACAGTGAAGAACAGTTGATGTTACATTTCCTATCTGAGAGAAAACATATGCAAAATAGGAATTTAAAAATTCTGCCTTCTCAACATCCTTTCTTACCATTTCATCATTTTCATCCTGTAAAAATCCTATAGCATCTTTTGACATATCCCATATCAATATCTCACTGAACACAATTTTCCAAAATTTTGACAAGACTGAATTTCAAAGAACATTTTTAACCCACTGCATGACAGTAAGGTAAATAATATAGCTTTCGTTATAACAAATCTTCTGTTTTGTGATGAAAGTTAACTTCTCCATCCAGCATCCAGGCTCTAAAAGAGGTCATTCTTGAAGATTGGAAAGGTAGATGTTGGAATATGATGCCAACTTGTTCATTCCATGCCTAGAAGACTTGGTGCTGTCCTTAAAAATCATGGAGGTCATACAAAATACTAGGTGTAGCAATCCAGGATGTACAGATGGCAGAATTCATTTGGCCAGTCTCACTCTAGATTCAGGAATAAGTCCCATTCTCGATCTAGATTTACCTCTGCACGGTCTAATAGATCCACCTATGATGAGGACATAAGGCCGAACACGCTGCAATCGGAAAATACGTCCACCTTCGAGTCCATTAACAAAAGGATTGCAACTAGACAATTTACTAAGAGCAAAGGATCAGGGGGAAAGACAGTCCAGACTGGCCGTTAAGGGGACTTCATGTACTGTATCTCTCATCACATGTACTTACTGATTCTCAGTTGGAGGTTCTGGGTAAGGACTTGACCTTCTCTCCTACGAACCCCTTCAATTACTTTACAGCCCTGAAGGATCTGCATCTTTTCTCCCGCAAATTGATTTTAAAAAAATTACATGGTAAAAAGTCAACTCCAGAGACCATGAGTGAAATTGAGAAAGAGACACTTCGCGATTTAGAGAATCTACTCAAGGAACAAAATACTCCACATGTAAGTAAGTTTCCGCCTTCTGTCTTGCCCAGATCTGCCAGGTTCTCCCCTTGTCCCTGAGTCCAGCAGTTGAGATATTTACAAAATTGGTCAGCGAAGATTTTAAAACATTATCCACAAGACTGTTGTGAATTTGGATTCTGGGCTCCCCCGGTGGCTACTGGTGGAATTGAACTTGTGACATCATCTTCCCTGTTCACCTGTTCTGATTAGATCTGGGTGTCGCTATATAACCTGGCTTCTCTGTTAGATGCTTGCCGGTCAACAATGTTATCAGAAGCCTCTCTGTGCTTGTTCCTGCTCCCAGACATCTACTAGATAAGTTGGACATTCGTCCATGTTTTGTTTTTGTATTTTGGTTCCAGTTCACAGCTGCAGTTTCGTTACTGTGTCTGGAAAGCTCTTGTTGATCAGGAATTGCCACTCTGGTATTATGAGTTAATGCCAGAGTCCTAAAGTAATTTCTGGATGTGTTTTGTTAGGGTTTTCTACTGACCATGAAAGTATGCTTTCTGTCTTCTGCTATCTAGAAAGCGGACCTCAAATTTGCTAAAACTATTTTCCTGCTGCGTTTGTTGTTTCATCTCTTATCACCGCCAATATATGTGGGGGGCTTCTGTCTCCTTTTGGGCATTTCTCTAGAGGTGAGTCAGGTCTTATATTTCCCTCTGCTAGCATTATTTAGTTCTCCGGCCGGCGCTGGGCATATAGGGATAAAAAGTAGGACATGCTACCTGGCTACTTCTAGATGATGCGGTAGGTTTAGTTCATGGTCAGTACAGTTACATCTTCCAAGAGCTTGTTCCTATAGAGGCTTATGCTAGTTCTCTGGCCATGGAGATCATGACAGTTTGACCGGCCCACTAAAGGGTTAAAATCCTTGGCTGAGAAAGGAGAGAAATAAGAAGTCTGCTGAGAGTTTTTTTTTTTTTTTTTTTTTCCCTCTGTGCTCTTAATTGGATCACTTGCCAGTCTGTCTATGCTGCAGTCTTTCTTTTTTTTCTCTCTCCTTATAATCTTTGAATGGCTTTGTGTTCACCTGTTAATAATGGATCTTCAGAGTGTAACTGCAGGTTTGAATAATCTCACCACGAAAGTACAAAATTTGCAAGATTTTATTATTCATGCTCCGGTATCTGAGCCGAGAATTCCTTTGCCGGAATTCTTCTCAGGGAATAGATCTAGCTTTCAGAATTTTAGAAATAATTGTAAGCTATTTTTGTCCCTGAAATCTCGTTCTGCTGGAGACTCTGCACAGCAGGTTGGGATTGTGATTTCCTTGCTCCGCGGCGACCCTCAAGACTGGGCTTTTGCATTGGCACCAGGGGATCCTGCGTTGCGCAATGTGGATGCGTTTTTTTTGGCCTTGGGCTTGCTGTATGAGGAACCTCATTTGGAACTTCAGGCAGAAAAAACTTTGATGTCCCTATCGCAGGGGCAAGATGAAGCTGAAATTTACTGCCAAAGATTCCGTAAATGGTCTGTGCTTACTCAGTGGAATGAGTGTGCCTTGGCGGCTACTTTCAGAGAGGGTCTCTCTGATGCCATTAAGGATGTTATGGTGGGGTTCCCTGTGCCTGCGGGTCTGAATGAGTCCATGACAATGGCCATTCAGATCGATAGGCGTCTGCGGGAGCGCAAACCTGTGCACCATCTGGCGGTGTCCACTGAGAAGACGCCAGAAAGCATGCAGTGTGATAGAATTCTGTCCAGAAGCGAGCGGCAGAATTTTAGACGGAAAAATGGGTTGTGTTTCTATTGTGGGGATTCTACTCATGTTATATCAGCGTGCTCTAAGCGTACTAAAAAGCTTGATAAATCCGTTTCCATTGGCACTTTACAGTCTAAATTTATTTTGTCTGTGACCCTGATTTGCTCTTTGTCATCTATTACTACTGACGCCTATATCGACTCTGGCGCCGCTTTGAGTCTTATGGATTGGTCCTTTGCCAATCGTTGTGGGTATGATTTAGAGCCTTTGGAAACTCTTATTCCTCTGAAGGGGATTGACTCCACCCCATTGGCTAATAATAAACCACAATACTGGACACAAGTGACTATGTGTATTAATCCGGATCACCAGGAGGTTATTCGCTTTCTGGTGCTGTATAATCTACATGATGATTTGGTGCTAGGATTGCCATGGCTGCAGTCTCACAACCCAGTCCTTGACTGGAGAGCTATGTCTGTGTTGAGCTGGGGATGTAAGGGGACTCATGGGGACGTACCTTTGGTGTCCATTTCATCATCTATTCCCTCTGAAATCCCTGAGTTCCTGTCTGATTATCGTGACGTCTTTGAAGAACCCAAGCTGGGTTCACTACCTCCGCACCGTGAGTGCGATTGTGCTATAGATTTAATTCCGGGTAGTAAATACCCAAAGGGTCGTTTATTTAATCTGTCTGTGCCTGAACATACTGCTATGCGAGAATATATAAAGGAGTCCTTGGAAAAGGGACATATTCGTCCATCGTCATCTCCCTTAGGAGCCGGTTTTTTCTTTGTGTCAAAAAAAGACGGCTCTTTGAGACCATGTATTGATTATCGGCTTTTGAATAAAATCACGGTTAAATATCAATACCCATTGCCGTTGCTGACTGATTTGTTTGCTCGCATAAAGGGGGCCAAGTGGTTCTCTAAGATTGATCTCCGTGGGGCGTATAATTTGGTGCGGATCAGGCAGGGGGATGAGTGGAAAACCGCATTTAATACGCCCGAGGGCCACTTTGAGTATTTGGTGATGCCTTTTGGTCTTTCTAATGCCCCTTCAGTCTTCCAGTCCTTTATGCATGATATTTTCCGCGATTTTTTGGATAAATTTATGATAGTGTATCTGGATGATATTCTGATTTTTTCGGATGACTGGGACTCTCATGTCCGGCAAGTTAAGAGGGTTTTTCAGGTTTTGCGGTCTAATTCTCTGTGTGTCAAGGGTTCTAAGTGCGTTTTTGGGGTTCAGAGAATTTCCTTTTTGGGATATATTTTTTCTCCCTCTTCCATTGAGATGGATCCTGTCAAGGTTCAAGCTATTTGTGATTGGACGCAGCCCTCTTCTCTTAAAAGTCTTCAGAAATTTTTGGGCTTTGCCAACTTTTATCGTCGATTTATTTCTGGTTTTTCGGATGTCGTTAAGCCATTGACCGATTTGACTAGACAGGGTGCTGATGTTGCTAATTGGTCCCCTGATGCTGTGGAGGCCTTTCAGGAGCTTAGGCGCCGTTTTTCTTCTGCCCCTGTGTTGCGTCAGCCTGATGTGACTCTTCCTTTTCAGGTTGAGGTCGACGCTTCTGAGATCGGAGCTGGGGCAGTGTTGTCGCAGAAAAGTTCTGACTGCGCCGTGATGAGGCCTTGTGCCTTCTTTTCCCGTAAATTTTCGCCCGCTGAGCGGAATTATGATGTTGGGAATCGGGAGCTTTTGGCCATGAAGTGGGCGTTTGAGGAGTGGCGCCATTGGCTCGAGGGGGCCAGACATCAGGTGGTGGTATTGACTGACCACAAAAATTTGATTTATCTTGAGACCGCCAGGCGCCTGAATCCTAGACAGGCGCGCTGGTCATTATTTTTTTCTCGGTTTAATTTTGTGGTATCGTACCTACCAGGTTCTAAGAATGTTAAGGCGGATGCCCTTTCTAGGAGTTTTGAGCCTGATTCACCTGGCAACTCTGACCCCACAGGTATTCTTAAGGAGGGAGTTATCTTGTCAGCTGTTTCTCCAGACCTGCGTCGGGCCTTGCAGGAGTTTCAGGCGGATAGACCGGATCGTTGTCCGCCTGATAGGCTGTTTGTTCCTGATGATTGGACCAGTAAAGTCATCTCTGAGGTGCATTCTTCTGCGTTGGCAGGTCATCCTGGAATTTTTGGTACCAGGGATTTGGTGGCAAGATCCTTCTGGTGGCCTTCCCTGTCACGAGATGTGCGAGGCTTTGTGCAGTCTTGTGACGTTTGTGCTCGGGCCAAGCCTTGTTGTTCTCGGGCTAGTGGATTATTGTTGCCCTTGCCTATTCCTAAGAGGCCTTGGACACACATCTCGATGGATTTTATTTCAGATCTGCCTGTTTCTCAGAAGATGTCTGTCATCTGGGTGGTGTGTGACCGTTTTTCTAAGATGGTTCATTTGGTTCCCCTGCCCAAATTGCCTTCTTCTTCCGAGTTGGTGCCCCTGTTTTTTCAAAATGTTGTTCGTTTGCATGGTATTCCTGAGAATATCGTTTCTGACAGAGGAACCCAATTTGTGTCTAGATTTTGGCGGGCATTTTGTGCTAGGATGGGCATAGATTTGTCTTTTTCGTCTGCTTTTCACCCTCAGACTAATGGCCAGACCGAGCGGACTAATCAGACCCTGGAGACATATCTGAGGTGTTTTGTGTCTGCTGACCAGGATGATTGGGTTGCTTTTTTGCCATTGGCGGAGTTCGCCCTCAATAATCGGGCCAGCTCTGCCACCTTGGTTTCCCCGTTTTTCTGTAATTCGGGGTTCCATCCTCGATTTTCCTCCGGTCAGATGGAATCCTCGGATTGTCCTGGAGTGGATGCGGTGGTGGAGAGATTGCATCATATCTGGGGGCAGGTGATGGACAATTTAAAGTTGTCCCAGGAGAAGACTCAGCTTTTTGCCAACCGTCACCGTCGTGTTGGTCCTCGGCTTTGTGTTGGAGATTTGGTGTGGTTGTCTTCTCGTTTTGTCCCTATGAGGGTCTCATCTCCTAAGTTTAAGCCTCGGTTCATCGGTCCGTATAAAATATTGGAGATTCTTAACCCTGTTTCCTTCCGTTTGGACCTCCCTGCATCCTTTTCTATTCATAACGTTTTTCATCGGTCGTTATTGCGCAGGTATGAGGCACCGGTTGTGCCTTCCGTTGAGCCTCCTGCTCCGGTGTTGGTTGAGGGTGAGTTGGAGTACGTTGTGGAAAAAATCCTAGACTCCCGTGTTTCCAGACGGAGACTCCAGTATCTGGTCAAGTGGAAGGGATACGGCCAGGAGGATAATTCTTGGGTCACTGCATCTGATGTTCATGCCTCTGATCTGGTTCGTGCCTTTCATAGGGCCCATCCTGATCGCCCTGGTGGTTCTGGTGAGGGTTCGGTGCCCCCTCCTTGAGGGGGGGGTACTGTTGTGAATTTGGATTCTGGGCTCCCCCGGTGGCTACTGGTGGAATTGAACTTGTGACATCATCTTCCCTGTTCACCTGTTCTGATTAGATCTGGGTGTCGCTATATAACCTGGCTTCTCTGTTAGATGCTTGCCGGTCAACAATGTTATCAGAAGCCTCTCTGTGCTTGTTCCTGCTCCCAGACATCTACTAGATAAGTTGGACATTCGTCCATGTTTTGTTTTTGTATTTTGGTTCCAGTTCACAGCTGCAGTTTCGTTACTGTGTCTGGAAAGCTCTTGTTGATCAGGAATTGCCACTCTGGTATTATGAGTTAATGCCAGAGTCCTAAAGTAATTTCTGGATGTGTTTTGTTAGGGTTTTCTACTGACCATGAAAGTATGCTTTCTGTCTTCTGCTATCTAGAAAGCGGACCTCAAATTTGCTAAAACTATTTTCCTGCTGCGTTTGTTGTTTCATCTCTTATCACCGCCAATATATGTGGGGGGCTTCTGTCTCCTTTTGGGCATTTCTCTAGAGGTGAGTCAGGTCTTATATTTCCCTCTGCTAGCATTATTTAGTTCTCCGGCCGGCGCTGGGCATATAGGGATAAAAAGTAGGACATGCTACCTGGCTACTTCTAGATGATGCGGTAGGTTTAGTTCATGGTCAGTACAGTTACATCTTCCAAGAGCTTGTTCCTATAGAGGCTTATGCTAGTTCTCTGGCCATGGAGATCATGACACAAGACGTACTTATGATAATTTAAAGGGAACCTGCCACCCCCTAAATTGAAGATGAGCTAAGCCCACCAGCATCAGGGGTTATTTACAGCATTTTGGAATGCTGTAGATAAGCCCCCGATGTATCCTGAAAGATGAGAAAAAGAGGGTAGATTATGCTCACCCAGGGGTGGTCCCGCTGTGGTCCGGGTCTGATGGGTATCGCGGTCAGGTCCGGGGCCTCCCATCTTCTTACGATAACTTCCTCTTCTTGTGTTCATGCTACGGCCCTGGTGCAGGCGTACTTTGTCTGCCCTGTTGAGGGCAGAGCAAAGTACTGCAGTGCGCAGGCGCCGGGAAAGGTCAGAGAGGCCTGGTGTTGTGAATTTGCTTTTTGCTCCCTCTAGTGGTTACTAGTTTTTTGACTCTGGTTTTTCTGTCTTTCCTTTTATCCGCACCTGGGTCGTTAGTTAGGGGTGTTGCTATTTAAGCTCCCTGGACCTTCAGTTCAATGCCTGGCAACGTAGTTATCAGAGCTAGTCTGCTGTGCACTTGTCTACTGATCCTGGTTCCAGTTATATCAGCTAAGTCTGCCTTTTGCTTTTTGCTATTTGTTTTGGTTTTGTATTTTTGTCCAGCTTGTTCCAAATCTATATCCTGACCTTTGCTGGAAGCTCTAGGGGGCTGGTGTTCTCCCCCCGGACCGTTAGACGGTTCGGGGGTTCTTGAATTTCCAGTGTGGATTTTGATAGGGTTTTTGTTGACCATATAAGTTACCTTTCTTTATTCTGCTATCAGTAAGCGGGCCTCTCTGTGCTAAACCTGGTTCATTTCTGTGTTTGTCATTTCCTCTTACCTCACCGTCATTATTTGTGGGGGGCTTCTATCCAGCTTTGGGGTCCCCTTCTCTGGAGGCAAGAAAGGTCTTTGTTTTCCTCTACTAGGGGTAGCTAGATTCTCCGGCTGGCGCGTGTCATCTAGAATCAACGTAGGAATGATCCCCGGCTACTTCTAGTGTTGGCGTTAGGAGTAGATATATGGTCAACCCAGTTACCACTGCCCTATGAGCTGGATTTTTGTATTCTGCAGACTTCCACGTTCCTCTGAGACCCTCGCCATTGGGGTCATAACAGTTTGCCAGGCCAGTATTAAATGTTTAATGCATTGCAGAAGAGGGATTATAAGAAAGAAGATTCTGAGTTTTTTTTTTTTCTCCTTCCCCTTTACCTCAGAGTGGCTATGCTTGCTGCAGACATGAATGTCCAGACCTTGATTACAAGTGTGGACCAGCTGGCTACTCGTGTGCAGGGCATACAAGACTATGTTATCAGAAATCCTAGGTCAGAACCTAAAATACCGATTCCTGAACTGTTTTCCGGAGACAGGTTTAAGTTTAGGAATTTCGTGAATAATTGTAAATTGTTTTTGTCCCTGAGACCCTGTTCATCAGGAGATTCTGCTCAGCAAGTAAAGATTGTTATTTCGTTCTTACGGGGCGACCCTCAGGATTGGGCTTTTTCGCTGGCGCCAGGAGATCCGGCATTGGCTGATCTTGATGCGTTTTTTCTGGCGCTCGGTTTACTTTATGAGGAACCCAATCTTGAGATTCAGGCAGAAAAGGCCTTGCTGTCTATGTCTCAGGGGCAGGACGAGGCTGAAGTGTATTGCCAAAAATTTCGGAAATGGTCCATGCTGACACATTGGAACGAGTGTGCACTGGCCGCTAATTTTAGAAATGGCCTTTCTGAAGCCATTAAGAATGTTATGGTGGGTTTTCCCATTCCCACAGGTCTGAATGATACTATGGCACTGGCTATTCAAATTGACCGGCGGTTGCGGGAGCGCAAAACCGCAAATTCCCTCATGGTGTTGTCTGAACAGACACCTGATTTAATGCAATGTGATAGAATCCTGACTAGAAATGAGCGGAAAATTCATAGACGCCGGAATGGCTTGTGCTACTACTGTGGTGATTCTACACATGTTATCTCAGCATGCTCTAAACGTATAGCTAAGGTTGTTAGTCCTGTCACCGTTGGTAATTTGCAACCTAAATTTATTCTGTCTGTAACTTTGATTTGCTCACTGTCATCTTATCCTGTCATGGCGTTTGTAGATTCAGGTGCTGCCCTGAGTCTCATGGATCTCTCATTTGCTAAGCGCTGTGGATTTACTCTTGAACCATTAGAAAATCCTATTCCTCTTAGGGGTATTGATGCTACACCATTGGCAGCAAATAAACCGCAGTATTGGACTCAGGTTACCATGTGCATGACTCCTGAACACCGCGAGGTGATACGTTTCCTGGTTTTACATAAAATGCATGATTTGGTCGTTTTAGGGCTGCCATGGTTACAGACCCATAATCCAGTCCTGGACTGGAAGGCTATGTCAGTCTCAAGTTGGGGCTGTCGTGGTATTCATGAGGATTCCCTGCCTGTGTCTATTGCTTCTTCTACGCCTTCGGAAGTTCCGGAGTATTTGTCTGATTATCAGGATGTCTTCAGTGAGTCTGAGTCCAGTGCACTGCCTCCTCATAGGGACTGTGACTGTGCTATAGATTTGATCCCAGGCAGTAAATTTCCTAAGGGAAGACTGTTTAATCTGTCGGTACCTGAACATACCGCTATGCGTTCATATATCAAGGAGTCTCTGGAAAAAGGACATATTCGTCCGTCTTCTTCCCCTCTTGGTGCGGGATTCTTTTTTGTGGCAAAAAAGGACGGATCTTTGAGACCTTGTATTGATTATCGGCTTTTAAATAAGATCACTGTCAAATTTCAGTATCCTTTACCGCTGTTGTCTGACTTGTTTGCCCGGATTAAGGGTGCCAAGTGGTTCACCAAGATAGACCTTCGTGGTGCGTACAACCTTGTGCGCATTAAGCAAGGTGATGAATGGAAAACCGCATTCAATACGCCCGAAGGTCATTTTGAGTACTTGGTGATGCCTTTTGGGCTCTCCAATGCGCCTTCAGTTTTTCAGTCCTTTATGCATGACATTTTCCGGAAGTATCTGGATAAATTTTTGATTGTTTATCTGGATGATATTTTGGTTTTTTCTGATAATTGGGATTCGCATGTGGAGCAGGTCAGGTTGGTCTTTAAAATTTTGCGTGAAAATTCTTTGTTTGTCAAGGGCTCAAAGTGTCTCTTTGGTGTACAGAAGGTTCCCTTTTTGGGGTTCATTTTTTCCCCTTCTGCTGTGGAGATGGACCCAGTCAAGGTCCGAGCTATTCTTGATTGGACTCAGCCCTCGTCAGTTAAGAGTCTTCAGAAGTTCTTGGGCTTCGCTAACTTCTACCGTCGTTTTATCGCTAATTTTTCTAGCATTGTGAAACCTTTGACGGATATGACCAAGAAGGGCTCCGATGTAGCTAACTGGGCTCCTGCTGCCGTGGAGGCTTTCCAGGAGTTGAAACGCCGGTTTACTTCGGCGCCTGTTTTGTGCCAGCCTGACGTCTCACTTCCCTTTCAGGTTGAGGTGGATGCTTCGGAGATTGGGGCAGGGGCCGTTTTGTCGCAGAGAGGCCCTGGTTGCTCTGTTATGAAACCTTGTGCCTTTTTCTCTAGGAAGTTTTCGCCTGCCGAGCGAAATTATGATGTGGGCAATCGGGAGTTGTTGGCCATGAAATGGGCATTTGAGGAGTGGCGTCATTGGCTCGAGGGTGCTAAGCATCGTGTGGTGGTCTTGACTGATCACAAAAATCTGATGTATCTCGAGTCTGCTAAACGCCTTAATCCGAGACAGGCCCGCTGGTCATTGTTTTTCTCCCGCTTTGATTTTGTTGTCTCGTATTTACCAGGTTCAAAGAATGTGGAGGCCGATGCTCTTTCTAGGAGCTTTGTGCCTGATGCTCCTGGAGTCGCTGATCCTGTTGGTATTCTTAAAGATGGAGTTATCTTGTCAGCTATTTCTCCGGATCTGCGACGTGTGTTGCAGAGATTTCAGGCTGATAGGCCTGAGTCTTGTCCACCTGACAGACTGTTTGTTCCGGATAAGTGGACCAGCAGAGTCATTTCCGAGGTTCATTCCTCGGTGTTGGCAGGTCACCCGGGAATTTTTGGCACCAGAGATCTGGTGGCCAGGTCCTTTTGGTGGCCTTCCTTGTCAAGAGATGTGCGGTCATTTGTGCAGTCCTGTGGGACTTGTGCTCGAGCTAAGCCTTGCTGTTCTCGTGCCAGCGGTTTGCTCTTGCCCTTGCCTGTCCCGAAGAGACCTTGGACACATATCTCCATGGATTTCATTTCTGATCTTCCGCTATCTCAGGGCATGTCCGTTATCTGGGTGATATGTGATCGCTTCTCCAAGATGGTCCATTTGGTTCCTTTGCCTAAGCTGCCTTCCTCTTCCGATCTGGTTCCTGTGTTTTTCCAGAACGTGGTTCGTTTGCACGGCATCCCTGAGAATATTGTGTCAGACAGAGGATCCCAGTTCGTTTCCAGGTTCTGGCGATCCTTTTGTAGTAGGATGGGCATTGATTTGTCGTTTTCGTCTGCTTTCCATCCTCAGACTAATGGACAGACGGAGCGAACCAATCAGACTTTGGAGGCTTATTTGAGGTGTTTTGTCTCTGCTGATCAGGACGATTGGGTGACATTCTTGCCGTTGGCTGAGTTTGCCCTTAATAATCGGGCTAGTTCCGCCACCTTGGTTTCGCCTTTTTTCTGCAACTCTGGTTTCCATCCTCGCTTTTCTTCGGGTCATGTGGAGCCTTCTGACTGTCCTGGGGTGGATTCTGTGGTGGATAGGTTGCAGCAGATCTGGAATCATGTGGTGGACAACTTGAAGTTGTCACAAGAGAAGGCTCAGCGCTTTGCCAACCGCCGCCGCGGTGTGGGTCCCCGACTACGCGTTGGGGATTTGGTGTGGCTTTCTTCCCGCTTTGTTCCTATGAAGGTCTCCTCTCCCAAATTTAAACCTCGTTTTATTGGGCCTTACAAGATATTGGAAATCCTTAATCCTGTATCTTTTCGTCTGGATCTTCCTGTGTCGTTTGCTATTCACAATGTATTTCATAGGTCCTTGTTGCGGCGGTACATTGTGCCTGTGGTTCCTTCTGCTGAGCCTCCTGCTCCGGTGTTGGTTGAGGGCGAGTTGGAGTACGTGGTGGAGAAGATCTTGGATTCTCGCCTCTCCAGGCGGAGGCTTCAGTACCTGGTCAAGTGGAAGGGCTATGGTCAGGAGGATAATTCCTGGGTGGTCGCCTCTGATGTTCATGCGGCCGATTTAGTTCGTGCCTTTCATGCCGCTCATCCTGATCGCCCTGGTGGTCGTGGTGAGGGTTCGGTGACCCCTCAGTAAGGGGGGGGTACTGTTGTGAATTTGCTTTTTGCTCCCTCTAGTGGTTACTAGTTTTTTGACTCTGGTTTTTCTGTCTTTCCTTTTATCCGCACCTGGGTCGTTAGTTAGGGGTGTTGCTATTTAAGCTCCCTGGACCTTCAGCTCAATGCCTGGCAACGTAGTTATCAGAGCTAGTCTGCTGTGCTCTTGTCTACTGATCCTGGTTCCAGTTATATCAGCTAAGGCTACGTTCACATTTGCGGCCAGGGCCGCAGCGTCGGGCGCCGCAGCGGCGCCGCATGCGTCATGCGCCCCTATACTTAACATGGGGGCGCATGGACATGCGTTGTGCTGCGTTTTGCGCCGCATGGCCGCAAGCGTTGGACGCAAGAAACGCTTCAAGTTGCATTTTTTTTGCGTCCAACTTGCGGGCAAAAACGACGCATGCGGCGCAAAACGCAGCGTTTTAGCGTGCGTTTTGCCGCGTTTTTGTTTGCGTTGTGCGCTGCGGCGCCGACGCTGCGGCGCACAACGCAAATGTGAACGTAGCCTTAGTCTGCCTTTTGCTTTTTGCTATTTGTTTTGGTTTTGTATTTTTGTCCAGCTTGTTCCAAATCTATATCCTGACCTTTGCTGGAAGCTCTAGGGGGCTGGTGTTCTCCCCCCGGACCGTTAGACGGTTCGGGGGTTCTTGAATTTCCAGTGTGGATTTTGATAGGGTTTTTGTTGACCATATAAGTTACCTTTCTTTATTCTGCTATCAGTAAGCGGGCCTCTCTGTGCTAAACCTGGTTCATTTCTGTGTTTGTCATTTCCTCTTACCTCACCGTCATTATTTGTGGGGGGCTTCTATCCAGCTTTGGGGTCCCCTTCTCTGGAGGCAAGAAAGGTCTTTGTTTTCCTCTACTAGGGGTAGCTAGATTCTCCGGCTGGCGCGTGTCATCTAGAATCAACGTAGGAATGATCCCCGGCTACTTCTAGTGTTGGCGTTAGGAGTAGATATATGGTCAACCCAGTTACCACTGTCCTATGAGCTGGATTTTTGTATTCTGCAGACTTCCACGTTCCTCTGAGACCCTCGCCATTGGGGTCATAACAGCCTGGCACCTGTGCACTGCAGTACTTTGCTCTGCCCTCAACACCTGCGCCAGAGCCACAGAGTGAAGACAAGAAGAGGACGTCATCCTATGAAGATAGGAGGCTCCGGACCGGACCGCAGTGGGACCGCCCCTGGGTGAGTATAATATAACCTTTATTTTTCATCTTTCAGGATACATCGGGGGCTTATCTACAGTATTACAGAATGCTGTAGATAAGCCCCTGATGCTGGTGGCTTAACTCATCTTCGATTTTGGGGGTGACAGGTTCCCTTTAACTTTCAAACAATGTCAGGCTATTACACAATTGCAATCTTTGCATGATGTTGTCTTCAAGCCTGCGGACAAAGAGGCGAACATCGTTGTCTGGCCAAATGAGAAGTATGAGCGGGAGGCTTTCCGTCAGCTCAAGGACCCTAATACATATCTTAAGTTTTTTAATCCCATGGCCTCTTACTTGCGGGAGTTAGAGCAAGTAAGAGGCCCTCGACCCCCTGGGACGCCCCATAGTATCAGGGATTGGGGGTATATGTGACCTTGTGTGTCAATATATTGACTTTTATTTAAACCCCTTGTTGAGACTCTATGTCAGGACTCTGAACATATTTTACCTTTTGTGCATTACTGCCCTTTTCCAACATGGCGTCTTTGGTCTCATGTGCACTTGTCTTCCTGCTATAAAACTCCACCCCAGCCTTCAGTCTGTGCTAGATTATTCTGCTTTGCATCCAGCTCCTGATTACTCCCTGGCCTTGCACCTGCACCTGCTCCTGTGAATCTGTGTTGGAGATCCTGCCACTCTGCTCTGAGTTCCTGCTGCATACACCAGCGTTCAGTAATCCTCCTTCGTCTGCTGCTCGTGTTACTTCCATCTGCATTTGCTGGACATGTAAGCTGTTTCTGCTCTGTAAAACCTGAGACTATTAACCAGGCCTCCCTGGTTGAGCTAAGATATGATTTGAACTGCCTAATAGCATATCTATCTGTGTCTGGACTAAGTCAAGGATCTATTCGTGTCAAGTTTCCTCAAGTATAACTGTGCTTCATAGACTTTCTGTTTGTTTGCATCTACCTCTGAAGTTTCCTATTGACTGCTAAGCTGCGTTTATTATTTGCACCAAGTGTTGTGGACTTGAGTTTCTCTCTGCACCTGCTTGAATCACCGTGTGATAATATAAACTTTACCACTTATAAAACTGTGTCCTGTTGTCTTGTTCCACGCAAAGAGTCTCCTGAATTATGCCCTATAATTATTACACTCTACCTTCTTATATTAGGGATACAACGGACGTCTCGGCACGGGTCGATGGCATCCTTGTGGACAGCAATTCCTTCCTCGTCACAGCTGACGTGGAGGGTTTATATACTTACATTAACCATTCCCAGAGTACTGAGGTGGTTTGTTTCTTTCTGGGGACCTTCAACCTGGACGGCCCTTTACATGGGCCGATCCTCGAGCTGCTGGACTATATTCTCACCCACAATTTTTTTGTCTTCAAGGACAATTTCTACCTACAAAAGCATGGCACGGCCATGGGCACGGCCTGTGCGCCCTCGTATGCTAATCTCTCCGTCCAGAAATGCACAATGCCAGGAACAACTAAGATCCTGCGCAGAACCCTCAAACTCCCAGGCCTCTGGTAGAGGACCTAAGAATGAGAAAGGACAAAAAAAACTCACCCCCATTGGGGGGTGAGAAGGAAGTTTTTTTGTATATGTATATATACAGCTCTGGCAAAAGTTAAGAGACCACTGCAAAATGTTCAGTTTGTCTGGTTTTTCTCTTTATATTTTTGAGTAAAATGTAAATTGTTCTTTCAGTCTATAAACTGCTAACAACAGGTCTCAGAATTTCCAAGCAATACATTTTGTATTTTTTTTTCTGACAAAGAAAAATGTAAAAAAACCCAAACAAACAGTGCTTTCAGACCTCAAATAATGCAAAGAAAACAAGTTCATAGTCATTTAGAAACAAGAATACTAATGTTTTAACTCAGGAAGAGTTCAGAAATTAATATTTTGTGGAATAACCATGATTTGTAATCACAGCCTTCATGCGTCTTGGCATGCTTTCCACCTGAAATATCACATGGTCATAAGTATTCAGACCCTTTACTCAGACTCTCATATTTAAGTCACATGCTGTTCATCTCCTTGTGATCCTCCTTAAGATGGTTCTACTCCTTCAATGGAGTCCAGCTGTGTTTCATTAAACTGATAGGGCTTGATTTGGAAAGGCACACACCTGTCTATATAAGACCTCACAGCTCACAGTGCATGTCAGACCAAATGAGAATCATTAGGTCAAAGGAACTGGCCAAGGAGCTCAGAGATAAATTGTGGCAAGGCACAGATCTGGCCAAGGTTACAACAGAATTTCTGCAGACCTCAAGGTTCCTAAGAGCACAGTGACCTCCATAATTCTTAAATAGAAGAAGTTTGGGACCATCAGAAGTCTTCCTAAACCTGGCTGTCCAGCCAAACTGAGCAATCGTGGGAGAAAAGCATTGGTGAGAGAGGTAAAGAAGAACCCCAAGGTCTCTGTGGCTGACTTTCCGAGATGCAGTAGGGAGATGAGAGAAGGTTCCACAAAGTCAACTATCACCACAGCCCTCCATCAGTCGGGCCTTTATGGCAGAGTGGCCCGACGGAAGCCTCTCCTCGGTGTAAGACATATGAAAGCCTGCATAGAGATTGCTAAAAAACACATGAAGGACTCCAAGACTGTGGGATATAAGATTCTCTGATGAGATGAAGATAGACCTTTTTGGTGATCATTCTAAGCGTTACGTGTGGAGAAAACCAGGCAATGCTCATCACCTGCCCAATACAATCAAAACAGTGAAACATGGTGGTGGCAGCATCATGCTATAGGGGTGTTTTTCAGATGCAGGGACAGGATGACTGGTTGCCATTGAAGGAAACATGAATGCCGCCAAGTACAGAGATTTCCTGGATGAAAACCTCTTCCAGAGTGCTCTGGACCTCAGAGTTGGCCGAAGGTTCACCTTCCAACAAGACAATGACCCTAAGCACACAGCTGAAATAACAAAGCAGTGGCTTCAGAACAACTTTGTGAACATTCTTGACTGGCCCAGCCAGAGCCCTGACCTAAACCCAATTGAGCATCTCTGGAGAGACCTGAAAATGGCTGTCCACCAACGTTTACCATCCAAGCTGACGGAACTGGAGAGGATCTGCAAGGAAGAATGGCAGAGGATCCCCAAATACAGGTGTGAAAAACTTGCTGCATTATTCCCAACAAGACTCATGGCTGTACTAGCTCAAAAGGGTGCTTCTACTCAATACTGAGCACAGGGTCTGAATACTTATGACCATGTGATATTTCAGTTTTTCTTTTTTAATAATGCTGCAAAAATTACTACATTTCTTTTCAGTCAAGATGGGGTGCAGAGTGTACATTAATGAGAAAAAAAATGAACTTTTTTGAATTTACCAAAAGGCTGCAATGAAACAAAGAGTGAAAAATTTAAAGAGGTCTGAATACTTTCCATACCCACTGTATGTATGTGTGTGTATATATATATATATATATATATATATATATATATATATATATATATATATATATATATATATATATATATATACAGTGCCTTATGAAAGTATTCGGCCCCCTGGAACTTTTCAACCTTTTCCCGTATATCATACATCAAACGTAAAGATACCAAATGTAAATTTTTGGTGAAGAATCAACAACAAGTGGAACACAATTGTGAAGTTGAATGAAATTTATTGCTTATTTTAAATTTTTGTGGAAATTCAAACACTGAAAAGTGGGGCGGGCAATATTATTTGGCCCCTTTAACTTAATAGTTTTTTGCGCCACCTTTTGCAGCAATTTCAGCTGCAAGCGGCTTGGTGTATGTCTCTATCAGTTTTGTACATCGAGAAACTGAAATTCTTGCCCATTCTTCCTTGGTAAACAGCTCGAGCTCAGTGAGGTTTGATGAAGATCGTTTGTGAACAGCAGTTTTCAGCTCTTTCCACAGATTAGATTGAGGTCTGGACTTTGACTTGCCATTCTATCACCTGGATATGTTTATTTGTGAACCATTCCAATGTAGATTTTGCTTTATGTTTGAGATCATTGTCTTGTTGGAAGACAAATCTCCGTCCCAGTCTCAGGTCTTTTGCAGACTCCAACAGGTTTTCTTCAAGAATGGTCCCGTATTTGGCTCCATCCATCTTTCCATCAATTTTAACCATCTTCCCTGTCCCTGAAGAAAAGTAGGCCCAAACCATGATGCTGCCACCACCATGTTTGACAGTGGAGATGGTGTGTTCAGGGCGATGAGCTGTGTTGCCTTTACGCCAAACATATCGTTTGGCATTGTTGCCAAAAGGTTCAGTTTTGGTTTCATCTGACCAGAGCACCTTCTGCCACATGTTTGGTGTGTCTCCCAGGTGGTTTGTTGCAAACTTTAAACAGCACTTTTTATGGATATCTTATTTTATGGAACTGGCTTTCTTCTTGCCACTCTTCCATAAAGGCCAGATTTGTGCAGTGTATGACTGATTGCTGTCCTATGGACAGACTGTCCCACCTCAGCTGTAGATCTCTGCAGTTCATCCAAAGTGATCATGGGCCTCTTGGCTGCATCTCTGATCAGTCTTCTCCTTGTTTGAGATGAAAGTTTAGAGGGACGGCTGGGTCTTGGTAGATTTGCAGTGGTATGATACTCCTTCCATTTCAATTTGCTTGCACAGTGCTCCTTGGGATGTTTAAAGTTTTGAAAATCATTTTGTATCAAAATTCGGCTTTAATCTTCTCCACAATAGTATCATGAACCTGCCTGTTGTGTTCCTTGGTCTTCATGATGCTCTCTGTGCTTCAAACAGAACCCTGAGACTATCACAGAGCAGGTGCATTTATATGGAGACTTGATTACACACAGGTGGATTATATTGATCATCATTAGACATTTAGGACAACATTGGATCATTCAGAGATCCACAATGAACTTCTGGAGTGAGTTTGCTGCACTGAAAGTAAAGGGGCCAAATAATATTGCACGCCCCACTTTTCAGTTTTTGAATTTCCACAAAAATGTAAAATAACCAATAAATTTCATTCAACTTCACAATTGTGTTCCACTTGTTGTTGATTCTTCACCAAAAATGTACATTTGGTATCTTTATGTTTGAAGCATGATATGTGGGAAAAGGTTGAAAAGTTCCAGGGGGCTGAATACTTTCGCAAGGCACTGTATATTGTGCACAGGTCCTATTCAGAATGCTAATAAACGTCTCCCATTTTCTTTGTGTATTTTTAGGTCTCAGGATATCGTCCCAGTTTATTGCACTTAGATCATCTCTCAATTGTTGGAAATTTGCCTTTTTGAAGTTTAGTGTCCTTGTAACCCCTCTACTACACATCTTATTAAAGGATACATGAAAACTTATTATTTTGTGATCACTATTACCCAAGTGACCCCCAACCCTTATATTTGATACGAGGTCTTGGCTGTTGGTTAATCAGGTCTAGCAGTGCCCCCCTTCTTGTTGGGTCCTGAACCAGTTGTGAGAGGTAATTGTCTCTCATAGTTGTCAAAAACCGATTACCTTTGCTGGAACCGCAGGTTTCTGTTCTCCAATAAATTTCAGGGTAGCTGAAGCCCCCTATAATGATTTCTTCTCCTTGAGTCGCTGCTTCATCTGTTTGCTTTACGACAATATTCTCTGTTGCTTCCATTATTTTTGGAGACTTATAACAAACACCTATCAGTAATTTATTATTTTTTACCCCTCCCCTTATCTCCACCCATAGGGGCTCTACATTTTCATTAGATTCACATATATTATCACGTAGGATGGGTTTTAAGGATGGTTTTACATATAAACACCCCCCCACATGCTTATTTGTATGGTCATTTCTGAACAGACAATGGCCCTGCAAGTTAACAGCCCAGTCATAGCTCTCGTCCAGCCATGTCTCAGATATCCCCCCATGTCATGATTATGTTCCATCAAAATTAATTCTAATTCGTCCATTTTGTTGGCGAGGCTCCTGGCATTAGTATACATGCACTTTATGTATCTCTCTGTACCTCTATTCTTTCTTAAGTTATTATCTCTTCTAACCCCACCCACCATACCACCGCCACCCCCAATTTCTTTATTTGTGCCCAGGTCATTATCTACGCTATCTTCCTCTCCTATAAAATGAATACCCTCCCCCAATCCCTAGTTTAAACACTCCTCCAACCTTCTAGCCATTTTCTCCCCCAGCACAGCTGCACCTTCCCCATTGAGGTGCAGCCCATCCCTAGAGTAGAACCTGTAGCAACCTGAGAAGTCGGCCTAGTTCTCCAGAAACCCAAACCTCTCCTTCCCACACCAATTGCTGAGCCACTTATTTATCTCCTTAATCTCCCATTGCCTATCTGTTGTGGCACGTGGTACAGACAGTTTTTCAGAGAATACCACGTTGGAGGTCCTTGCTTTAAGCTTGCAGCCTAATTCCCTGAAATCGTATTTAAGGACCTTCCACCTACCTCTAACTTTGTCATTTGTGCCAATGTGTACCATGACTGCTGGGTCCTCACCAGCCCCTCCCAGTAATCTGTCAACCCGATCAGCGATGTGTCGGACTCGAGTGCCAAGGTAGGCAGCACCCCGTTCGACGATCCCTGTCTTTGTGACAGATTGCCCTATCTGTTCCCCTAATAATTGAGTCCCCCACTACCAGCACCTGTCTGGCCTGCCCTGCTCTCCGATTTTCCCCCTTCCTGGAGCAGACACTCCTCCGTCTTTCAGAGGACATGCCTGGCTGCAGCAGTGCTACCCCTGTACTGGCACCCCCCTCATCTGCCAACTTTGCAAACTTATTGGGGTGTGTCAGATCAGAACTAGCCTCCATGGCACTCTTCCCTCTACCCCACCTTCTAACTGTCACCCAGCTAGCTGCCTCACTTTCCTTCAGCTCCTTACTACTATCCTCCCACACATCTATCCCATTGAGCGTCTGCTCAGTGAGCAGCAAACTCCTGTTGCCAGTTGCACATTTAGATCCAGAACCTGAGCTTTCAAATGCACAACGGGCTCACATTTCGCACAGGAGCATTCACCCTCCACCATCCGTTCAAGGATTGCATATAGGTGGCAAGGTGTACACTGGATGGCATTGACAAATATGGAGCTCATTGCACCAGAAAGAAAAGTAAAAGTTAAGTAAAAAGAAATTTAGAGTATTAATAAAATACAAACAGCAATTCAGTAATTCCTCCCTTGCAAACTCCCTGAATCCACAGTCCACAGTCACTGAATCACAAGTCACACACTTACTACCATTCGCACTTACGCTCCGGTCACACCCTGATCGTTCTCACTCACTAGGAAGAAGATTTAAAGAGATTTTTTTTTACCTTTAGCACAATCCCAACCAACAGCTCAATGCACTTCCAAAGGACTCAAAATGGTAGTTTTGTTTTTTTATTTCAAGTATAAAAGTAAATTTGGGCTTAGAATTGTAGATTTCCCATTTTAACCCTTTTGTCTTATTATTGACATTGGAAATTTGTACTTCCTAAACTGCTATCCATTTGTTAATGCTTTGCTTTCCAACACACATCTATGAATCCTGTAGTTTTCCTGGCTTCTACATGTATTATCATTGAAGTAGAAGGGTTCTTCTGATTCCTGATTAAAGCTGGCCTGGTGCTCAACTGGACTTTAGAAAACCTTTGCTATCAAATATTATTTCCATCCGAGACCAGCTAAAGATGTTTATTTTGAACTGTGATTTCTGTTATACTGTAATGTCTATTGTCTGTACAAGTCCCCTCTATAAGTTGTAAAGCGCTGCGGAATATGTTGGCGCTATATAAATAAAAATTATTATTATTATTATTATTATTATTATAAAGATGTTGTTCAATGTTTTCTTGGCAAATATGAGAATTCGCAGAAAAGTGCATGGAAAATCCATGCTTCTGAGGGCACCTTTTCATTCCTGGTGGAGCGGCCACAGCAAAGGGTGAAACTCGCACCTACTGTATATTTGCAGCTAAATTGATTTACTGTGGACTGGGTCAGACTGGAGTATCTGGAGCCCACCAGGGGAATGGACTCTAGGGGCCCACCCTACAGCTATCTGCAAATATCTGTAAGTCGTTATGCCATTTCTAGTGCAGCATCGACTGTAAAACACAGGGGGCTCCTGCACATCTACTGTGCACCCCCATAACTGAGATGTACAATTACGGTATTTTACATTAAAGGTTCTATGGTTGAAACAAGTTATTACCAATCCATGGGCTCCACAGGATAGGTGATCACTTAGGTCTGACCATTAGAAACTGTACCAATTGGATGAATGGGAAAGATTTATCCATGACAAGACACTTATCCCCATTTTAAAATGCATCAGCAGTTGAGATGTCTGACCACAGCTCCATTCATTCTCTTTGGGGCTTCCAGAAAAAAACAAGAGCAGCGCTCGCAGCCACAGAGTGAGTGAATGGATCAGTGGTCAAGTCGGACATACTGCTCCAGTCTAATGGGGATAAAAGTTCCACATTCTGCCGACTGGGTCACAGCAGTCAGACCCCCCCACCAATCAATATGTTTTCACTAATCCTGTGGAGAGTTGATTACCTTTTTCACAGGAGAACCCCTGTATGTGCATCTCTGACACTGTGATCCAAGTATCTAATTTCTAATGGAAATAAAGAATATTCTCCAAATTAATATTAGAGAGAACAGATGACTACCCTATGCAATATGCAAATTGCCCCTTCTGAGAAAAAGAGGACTTAACTCTATAGCGTCACCTGTTGGAAGTAGTGATCCTACAAGTCACAATCAACCCTTTAACGAGTCGTGCAATATGACTTAGGATAAAAGCCAAATCAGTATCTCAATTCGCAGACACGGTGTTTCGGGCTGTTGGCCCTCGTCAGTGCGAAGCATAAGTCATATTGCACGACTCGTTAAAGGGTTGATTGGGACTTGTAGGATCGCTACTTCCAACAGGTGGCGCTATAGAGTTAAGTCCTCTTTTTCTCAGAAGAGGCAATTTGCATAATTTCCCAGAGGAGCATTGCATGGCGAATAAGCCTCCTTACCTTGACAAGCCAGCTGGTATGTCACTCTCCATAAGGAGAAATGTTACCCCTTGTACCCTATACAACACAATCCACTATACCAAGACCAATAACACAACATACAGAGGAGAGATACCAGCACACCATGAAAAGATCACATGGTGACTGAATAATGCTACATATTACCAGCATATAGGCACCAAATAATACCACATACAAGGAGAAATACCACCACACCATGACTAGACTACATATGTCACATAGTGACCGAATAATACCACATACAGGGGATAAATACCACCATACCATGACCAGATCACAAATTACCACCATATAGTGACCGAATAATATGACATATAGGGGATAAATATCACCGCACAATGACCAGACCACGTATTACCATCACATAGTGACTCAATACTACAATATTGATCATGAATACAAACCACAATACTAACAACACTGTTATTACCACCAGTGACATTATACACAAAAGCTCTGTATATACTGTCAGTGTACAGGTAACACAGTGGTCACTGGTGACGTTATACACAGGAGCTCTGTATATAGTGTCAGTGTACAGGTAATACTGTGATCACCAGTGACATTATGCACAGGAGCTCTGTATATAGTGTCAATGTGGAGGTAATACCGAGATCACCAGTGACATTATACACAGCAGCTGTGTATTTAGTATTTTGTGTACAGGTAATACAGTGGTCACTGGTGACATTATACACAGGAGCTCTGTATATAGTGTCAGTGTACAGATAATACAGGGATCACCAGTGACTTTATACACAGGAGCTGTGTATGTAGTGTATAGTGTACAGGTAATACAGTGGTCACTGATGACATTATACACAGGAGCTCTGTGTATAGTGTATAGTGTACATATTATACAGTAATCACCAGTGACATTATGCACAGGAGCTCTGTATATAGTATAAGTGCGCAGATAATACAGTGATTACCAGTAACATTATACACAGGTGCTTTGTATATAGTGTCAGTGTACAGCTAATACAAGAATCACCAGTGACTTTATACACAGGAGCTGTGTATATAGTGTATAGTGTACAGGAAATACAGTGATCTCCAGTGACATTATACACAGGAGTTGTGTATATAGTGTATAATGTATGGGTAATACAGTGATCACCAGTGACATTATACACAGGAGCTCAGTATATGTTAGGGCATGTTAGGTTAGGCTATGGGTTGAACTAGATGGACTTAAAGTCTTCCTTCAACCTTAATAACTATATTACCATGTTATTATGTTACTATATAGTGTTGGTGTATAGGCAATACAGTGGTCACTGGTGACATACACAGGAGCTCTGTATACAGTGTATAGCATACAGGTAATACAGTGGTCACCAGTGACTTTATACACAGGAGCTGTGTATGTAGTGTATAGTGTACAGGTAATACAGTAATAATCACTGTTGACATTATACACAGGAGCTCTGTATATAGTGTCAGTGTACGGGTAATACACTGCTCACCAGTGTGACATTATACACAAGAACTCTGTACACAGTATATAGTGTATAGTATGCATGTACATGCAATACACTGACTCACCGGTGGCATCTCTAGTTGAAATCCTTCTTCTTTGCTTTTCTTCTTCAGCCAGAACAGACCACTGTCACTTCTTCCAGCCAGGACTCACCTCTGCAAAAAGTAACACACAGTCCCCAATAGCTGATTGCTTCCAGAGCACCTTCCCCACTTTTTCCCTGACTTCTACACTACGTCAGATGAAGGAAAAAAGCAACCTTGTGCCGCCCTGCACAGTAACAGGACCCCCCCCTTTTGTTCCCTCTATGGATAATTTTCCTAAAAAGTAAATTATATTACATTAGTAATAATGTCCCTAATTGGACTCTAAAGAAATTATGCTCCCCACTTGTCACCATAAACTAATATAGCACGTTCCTCATTCTGGCCCCCAAACACTAATTAAGTCCGTCATCCTGACCCCTTTATTTAATAATCTTGCCCATCCTGGCCCCCTTTATTTAAAAATCTCGCCCAGCCTGGCCCCCTTCATTTTATAATATGCCCCAGTCTGGCCCCATGTCCCTGGCTCCCTATGTCCCTTGTGCAGCCTGGCCCCCAGATATCCATCCTGCCCCCCAGCTATACATACTGGCACCCATATGTCCCTTGTCCTGCCCCCCCATATATCTCTCCTGCACCCCCATATACCCATCCTGGTCCATTGTCCTGGCCTCTCCACCAAAAATCCATCCTGGATTCCCCATATATCCATCCTGATCCCACTTATATATGCATCCTGGCTACCTCATATAATCATCCTGGCCCACCATATATATGCATCCTGGCTCCCCCCATATATAACCATCCTGGCTTCCATATATATATATATATATATATAGATAGATATATATATCCATCCCAGCTACCATATATATATATATATATATATATATATATATATATATATATATATATAGACATCCTGACTCCCATATATACATATATATATTGAGATCAAACTGTCCAATTAGGAAGCAACATTGTTTGACAATCAATTCCACATGCTGTTGTGCAAATGGAATAGACAACAGATAGAAATTGTTGGCAATTATCAAGACACACTCAATAAAGGAATGGGGACCACAGGCCACATCTCAGTACCAATGCTTTCTGGCTGATGTTTTGGGCACTTTTGAATGTTGGTTGTGCTTTCACACTCGTGGTAGCATGAGACAGACTCTACAACCCACACAAGTGGATCAGGTAGTGCAGCTCATCCAGGATGGCACATCAATGCGAGCTGTGGCAAGAAGGTTTGCTATGTCTGTCAGCATAGTGTCCAGAGGCTGGAGGCGCTACCAGTAGACAGGCCAGTACACCAGGAGATGTGGAGGGGGCCATAGGAGGGCAAAAACCCAGCAGCAGGACCGCTACCTCAGCCTTTGTGCAGGGAGGAACAGGAGGAGCACTGCCAGAGCCCTGCAAAATGACCTCCAGCAGGCCACAAATGTGCATGTGTCTGCACAAACGGTTAGAAACCGACTCCATGAGGATTGTCTGAGTGCCTGATGTCCATAGATGGGGTTGTGCTCACAGCCCAACACCGTTCAGGAAACTTGGCATTTGCCACAGAACACCAGGATTGGCAAATTCGCCACTGGTGCCTTGGGCTCTTCACAGGTGAAAGCAGGTTCACACTGAGCACATGTGATAGACATGACAGAGTCTGGAGATGCCATGGAGAGCGATCTGCTGCCTGCAACATCCCTCAGCATGACCAGTTTGACAGTGGGTCAGTAATGGTGTGGGGAGGCATTTCTTTGGAGAGCCGCACAGCCCTCCATGTGCTAGCCTGAGGTACCCTGACTGCCAGTAGGTACCAGGATGAGATCCTCAAACCCATTGTAAGACCATATGCAGGTGCAGTGGGCCCTGGGTTCCTTCTGATGCATGACAATGCTAGGCCTCATGTGGCTGAAGTGTGTCAGCAGCTCCTGCATAATGAAGGCATTGATGCTATGGACTGGCCTGCCCATCCCCCAGCACTGAATCCAATAGAGCACATCTGGGACATCATGTCTCGTTCCATCCACCAACGCCACATTGCACCACATACAGTCCAGGAGTTGACTGATGCCTTAATCCAGGTCTGGGAGGAGATCCCTCAGGATAACATCCACTGCCTCATCAGGACATTGCCCAGGCATTGTAGGGATGTCATACAGGCACGTGAAGACAACCAACCCACTACTGACTGGTATTTCCACTGAAGTTGGATCAGCCTGCAATTTGATTTTCCACTTTGATTTTGAGCATCATTCTAACTCCAGACCTCCATGGGATATTAGCAAACACAATAATCAAAAAACACGTATTTGTATCAATAGCCGAGAGCATAATTCAAGTTTAGCCCTCCCAAGGATCAATACTAATTTATAATGGGTGCGTACTCCTATTAAATCATATTGAAAACCAGCGAAACAGAGTAATATGTACACCGAGCAGATAAATAAAACATAAGACTTTATTAAATCATTACAATAAAAAGTCAATCATCATCACATATACCAAAAACAAAATAAAACAAAAAAAGAGGAAAACAACAACCTGTACATTGAGGATAGGGCACAGGTCCGCTGTATGACCAGGATGAGCAAACAAAAATACTTAGATATCAATGATCATGTGTAGGTGCTAAGCATCTTTCATATATCATTCACCTATGAGATTGCCTTATATAGGGTACCTAGCAGCAACACAAATTAATACAATAAAGTATATGCTCACCCATAGTTAGTCCGGACCACCAAGTGACCTTCCCACAACCCCTGATGCGCGTTTCGCGTGATCGCTTTCTCAAAGGGGAGGTGATAACAATGTCCTGTCCTTACTGCACTATTTATAGGAAGCCGACTTGCAAATACATTTGGCGCATGCGCCCAAGACACCCCACACGTGTATCAGCGCACTTCCTTGGCTTCATCACACAGCGCACATGTAGGTCACGTCACACCCAGTGGCGCCATTAACCATGTGTGCAGCGTGTTCGATAGACGCCAACCGAAGTATGCGCTATGTCAGGTACATCACAGAGCGCATGCGCACCATCAGTGGCCATGTTTCCGAAGAATAACAACATGTACCAAGCATAAAGACAACTCCGAGGAAACATGCCCCATCACATCAAACATCCATTATGGTAAGTTAATATAACTCCAATATAAAGCACTATTTATAGAGCATATGGACCAATGATTCTTCTATATAAATCATAAAAGAAAAAAGAAACATACAGATGAAAAATAATAAAATAAATAAAGAAAAGGAAAAAATAAGTGCAATCAAGTGACAAAAAGAAGTGAAAAACCAAAATAAAAAATATCGATATAAGTCCACCAATATTATGTGGATAGTAAGTGCTATAAAAAATGATTACATAATAAACAATATAATCATGCATACTATGCTATGATAACAAAAAATATTCATATAACAGTGATTATATGTATTAATGTGATGCTTTCAATAAAGAACATTAGAACAACAACGTCCAAAAAGGTGAGTATAAAAATATGAGTATAAAAATATTTTTTCTTTTTTTTCTTTCTTTCTTCTTTTCTTTTTCCCATTTTCCTCCCTCCTTAAAATTCACAAAAATGCTAAATGGCACTCTAAAAAATTCTTAGTTTAATGTTGATGTAAACAAATCTTCAGTGCTAGATCCGGCTCACTGTTAAAAGAACATCGTAGTCCTCCAATGTCATGCATGGCCAGAGTGGTTAGATTCCAAAATAGGCAGGATAGATCAATCAATCAATCACATATGGAACATATTCACACTTTAAAACTAAATGTAGAAAAAGACAAAGACAAACATAGTTAAAAATCAAGAATCAACTATGTAATAAATAAAGATTTGCAACCAGAATATTTAATTCAGTGATATCTAGGATGTGGTAGTAGTCCTTCTATTCCTTTGAGCAGTGTGTATATATATATATATATATATATATATATATATATATATATATATATATATATATATATATATATATATATATACTGTATATATATATATATATATATATATATATATATATATATATATATATATATATATATATATATATATATATATATATATACCCTGCCCCCCCCCCCCAATATATACACATCCTGGCTCCCCATATATATCCATCCTGGTCCCTTGTCCTGCTCACCCATAAATCCATCCTGCCCTACATATATTGATCCTGGCCCCCCATATATATGCATCTTGGCTTTACCATATATCTATCCTGGCCCCCATATATATGTATCCTGGCTCCCCCATATATATCCATCCTTGTGTCCTGCCTCTCCGTATATCCTCCTAGCCCCTCATATATATCCATTCTAGCCCCCCATATATATGCATCCTGTTCTCTTGTCTTGCCCCCCCGATAAATCCACCCTGGCCCTCCAAATATCGATCCTGGATCCCCCATTTATATGCAACCTGGCTCTACTATATGCATACTGGTTACCCTATATATACAGTATGCATCCTGTTACCTTGTCCTGCCCCCTCATATATCGATCCTGCCCTCCCATATATATATGCATCCTGGCTCTACCCTATATCCATCCTGGTCGCACATATATCTGCATCCTGGCTCCCCATACATATGTATCCTGGTGCTTTGTCATGCCCCCTTCATATATACTGAATTTCCTGGCCTTCCCATATGTATCCATCTTGGCTCCCCGTGCCCTGAATGTATCCATCTTGGTCCTTTGTGCTGCCCCCATATATCCATCTTGCTGCCCCTTATATCCATTCTGGTCCTTTTTTTCCTGCTCCCCAAATATCTACCCTGCCGCTCCCCTTATTTCCATCCTGGTCCTTTTTTCCTTCCCCCATATATCCATCCTGGTCCCTTATCCTGGCTTCATGGAGAGAGACAGACAGAGAGAGAGAGAAAGACAGAGAGATAGACAGACAGAGAGACAGACAGAGAGACAGACAGACAGAGTGACAGACAGAGACTGATAGACAGAGAGAAACAGACAAAGAGACAGACAGACAGACAAAGAGAAAGACAGAGAGCGACAGAGAGATAGGGCAGCACGGTGGCGCAGTGGTTAGCACAGCAGCCTTGCAGCGCTGGGATCCTGGGTTCAAACCCCACCATGGACAACATCTGCAAAGAGTTTGTGTGTTCTCTCCGTGTTTGCGTGTGTTTCCTCCGGGTTCTCCGGTTTCCTCCCACATTCCAAAGACATACTGATAGGGAATTTAGATTGTGAGCCCCAACGGGGACAGCGATGATAATGTGTGCAAACTGTAAAGCGAATATGTTAGCGCTATATTAAAATAAAGATTATTATTATAGACAGGCAGAGAGACAGATAGAGCGACAGAGACTGATAGACAGACAAAGAGAAAGGCAGAGAGCGACAGGCAGACAGAGAGAGTGAGACAGAGAGACACAGACAGACAGAGAGAGTCTGTCTGTCGGCGTCCTCCTCCTCCTCTGCAGGTCCTGTGTGCATATAGTAAAATGGCAGCCGACCTAGCAGCGGTCCGCAGCTGATGTGCGCCCATCGCATGCGGCGCATGACACTGACGTTATACGCCAGTGATGACGGGCGCACATTTGCCAGTATTGATTGGGACATGCGACACCATTCAGGTAATGACCGCTGCGTGCGTGCGCCTCTGCACTTTCTCTGTTTGTACTTTTAAGGGGCCCATGCCCCTAAAAACCGCAAACTTTTTTTTTTCTTCTTCTCCAACTCTCCTTCTTCCCACTGCCAAGGGCCCACCAGGGATTTCCCTGATACCCCGCAAGGCCAGTCTGACCCTGACTGTGGATGTTAAACCTGCAGCTCCTGTAAATTTACACTGCGGATATGTTTTGCAGAATGTGCATGAAAATTCATTAAATCTTTAAAAACAGCAGATTCTCCCCAAGCAAATATGCAGCAGAAAATGTGTTTGTTTTTGCACCAAGGGAACTTAAGCTGGAGTTACACTAAATGACTTACCAACGATCACGACCAGCGATACGACCTGGCCGTGATCGTTGGTAAGTCGTTGTGTGGTCGCTGGGGAGCTGTCACACAGACAGCTCTCTCCAGCGACCAACGATCAGGGGAACGACTTCGGCATCGTTGAAACTGTCTTCAACGATGCCGAAGTCCCCCTGCAGCACCCGGGTAACCAGGGTAAACATCGGGTTACTAAGTGCAGGGCTGCGCTTAGTAACCCGATATTTACCCTGGTTACCATTGTAAAAGTAAAAAAAAAAAAAACACTACATACTCACATTCTGATGTCTGTCACGTCCCCCGCCGGCGTCCACAGGGTTAAAACTGCTTTCGGCAAGAGCGCTGCTAATATGCACGCGCTGCTGCCGAGAGCTTTCCTGCACTGAATGTGTCAGCGCCGGAAGTAACAGCGGTGACGTCACCGCTGTGCTCTGCTTTACGGCCGGCGAAAGCAGTTTTAACCCTGTGGACGCCGGGGGACGTGACAGACATCAGAATGTGAGTATGTACTGTTTTTTTAAACTTTTACAATGGTAACCAGGGTAAATATCGGGTTACTAAGCGCGGCCCTGCACTTAGTAACCAGATATTTACCCTGGTTACAAGTGAACACATCGCAGGATCGGCGTCACACACACTGATCCAGCAATGACAGCGGGTGATGAGCGACCAAAAAAAGGTCCTGATCATTCCCATCGACCAACGATCTCCCAGCAGGGGCCTGATCGTTGGTCGCTGTCACACATAACGAGATCGTTAGCGGGATCGTTGCTACGTCACCAAAAGCGTGACGTTGCAACGATATCGTTAACGATATCGTTATGTGTGACTCAGCCTTTAGACTTCAAGATTTTATCTAATACATTACGTAGTGAATTTGGTTTGCTTGGAGCATGTAGCCTTGCGATATATGCACTTTGTTAGTACATGATTTATGTAATTGCTGTTTTCTTTCATTTATATTCCAATCATTTTATTCAAATTTTAGAAATATTTGGAAGGGGAAAGGACAGGAGTACGAAAAGAAAGAAAGGTAAACCTATGGAAGATGAGAGAAGGGAATAGAGGGAGGGAAAGGAGAATAATAATATTATAATAATCATTTTATTAAGGGTAGGTGTTTTTTTAGCGTTTTTTTCTGCTTCAAAACGTGGTCTCTTGGCAGGAAAGATGCAGGTTTTCCTTAGTTTTTCACAACATTCTTGATGTGCTTTTGCACATTTCTGTGGTGGTTTTGGCATGCTTGATTTATCTCTTGTGTATGCTGATAAAATTTAATGTTGAACAAAAAAGTCCTACTTCATGGAATCAGGTTTTGGCACAGAAAATGCAGCAAAACATGATACATGCGTTTTTGGTGTCTTTTTTCAGCGTTTTTTCACCACCCATTCAATGGGTGAAAAATGCTGAAAAAAATGATGAAAAAACCTTGAAAGAAGTGATATTCCCTATGCTCAGAAAAACATGCAAAGCATAAAATTAAACAAAAAAAAACAACAATGTGTGTGCATAAGATTTCTGAAATCTCATAGGCTTTGTTGATACTGAAAAAATCAGCTGAAAATTAGCATAATAAACACAGCAAAAACACCCAGTGTGAACTTAGCCTAACAGTGGTTATAATATTACATTAGAAATATACTTATAGGGTTTAACATTTTTAGTGAAAATAATATTTAAATGAAATCACAAAAGTTAGCAGAGGAGAATAAGAAAGTAATTCAGTACAAATATACTGTAAGATTAGACATAAAATATTAAGGATCAACCATAACAATATTAGTCAGTAACAATTTCAGAAAGTTATCAAGAATTTTTTTTAATTTATACCTACACTTGTCCTCAATTAAACCATAGTTTTTGATACAAAGTAATTCATCTTTCTTTTGGACTCATACTGAAAAAAAAATGGCCCTAAATGATAAAAATATGTTTTCAGACATAGAAAGTATCCACACAATGCGCAAAGTATTAGGAAAGTAAGAAATTACCACTAGGTGGCAGAAGAGTCTCCCAAACAAAATAGTAAATGTAACAAGGAAAAGCTTATAAAGTTCCTAAATCCATTTTCTAAACAAACAAGTGGTCATCTGGTGATAAATAACTCTAATATGTGCTAGTGAAATATCTCGTGATTGGAGAAATTCAGTAATCTTGATCACATATGTGTACACAGCAGGTGAGAGGATTTAAATAAACATTAGTAGAGAAAATTAGGATGTTTTGAGAGAAATCAATTTCTCAAGAGTGTTTTGTTATTTTTATCGACACTCTTAAAGACAAGTATTCGTCCTATCGAAGGCTGATACTGACGGAGCAAGACCCCTGTGCAGCGCTTGTATCTGAGCCCCCTCTGTCTGGCCCACTTACACAGTGTACATTTACATGCATATTCCCATCAGGCACAAATATATAACATATGCATATACTTACACATTATGCATGCGTTTACATGGTAGAAATGCACACAAGCCATGAATTATGCACATACACATTATATAAAGTGACATTTTCGCGATGCTCTCATTACGACCACCAGACGATTTCTCTCTGTTTATTCTTCCATAGTTGTGGCATCCAGAACTTTTTACTTTTATGTGAGCTGCCATATGTGAGGTCTGATTTTTTCTGTGGGACGAGATAGCGTTTTTTAAATGCCATTTTGCCAAGCACATTATGCTTGTCATAACAATAAGTGTGTTTAATGCAGAAATAAAACAATCATGCCAGTTTTTTTTACACCAGTTACCGATCACCATAAATAATCCATTCAGTGTACTGTGCAGATTGATAAAGTTACACAAATACCTGTTATTTACTTTTTTATTTATTTTTTAAAATGTGTTTATTCTTATTTGTTTAATTATGTTTAATGATTTTACAACAAAGAATGCTTTGACTTTTATTATGCCACTACCTCTATGTGCCAATATTTGTAATGAAGAACGCTCTTTAGCTCCTTAGGAAATCCTCCTGTACTTAGCTGTGCAGCCTGTGGCTCGCTGGTAACATTTCTACTGGCTATGGAATAAGTTGGGAACTTGAATTGTGGGAAAAACCACACTTCACAATCAGCAAATAGTTAATCACTAGTGATGAGCGAATATACTCGTTACTCGAGATTTCTCGAGCACGCTCGGGGGTCCTCCAAGTATTTTTTAGTGCTCGGAGATTTAGTTTTTCTTGTTGCAGCTGAATGATTTACATCTGTTAGCCAGCATAAATACATGTGGGGGTTGCCTGGTTGCTAGGGAATCCCCACATGTACTTATGCTGGCTAACAGATGTAAATCATTCAGCTGCAGCGAAGAAAACTAAATCTCCGAGCACCAAAAAATACTCGGAGGACCCCCAAGCGTGCTCAAGAAATCTCGAGTAACGAGTATATTCGCTCATCACTAGTAATTACCAATATATGAAGGCCTATACTGAGCACAGATAGATGCGCCAACACATGTGCCAACAGGACGGGGCTGCCTCTGTGACATAGGGAAGGACACCTTGCTGACATGCTTTCTCACATATGGATGTAGCATTCTGGGAGGCAGTGGGCACGTGGTGGGCCAATAATGGCCAGCGTCATTTCCTTTATTTGCTTCCCCTAATTATGGCTTACTTGTGTATGTGCACATTTGCTGTGTTTGGTCTGTTGTTATCATGAATCCCTCCCCTCATTTATACTGTATGCCAGTCATTTAACCTATCAAACCCTTGAGAAAGCTGACGGCGAAACACGTGTCAGGGTCGGAATGGTGGTCTAGTGCTTGTGGCACTTTTTTACCATTAAGACTTAGCTTGGTGGGTGATATGTCTTTATAATGTGTCCTCATGAATTAGTTATTTTTAATGCCCTTGCACTCCATTTCTTTATCTATATATTTATCTATTTAATTAATTATTGTTACCATTGCTACCATATATTAAATCATTGTATCTCAGTAATTGCCTTTATATCTACACCAAATCATTTGTTTTTGTCGTGACCACTGTTCCATTTGTTTTTAGCTGATTATGGCTGTTCTGCTTTAGGTAGATGTCGGTTAATTCCTACCTCACAAGCCCCTGTGCAGCTTTCACAGAGGAGAACCTGTAGCAGAAATTGATGGAAAGTGTTAAAGAGTTATTTCCAAAAAATCAAGTCATGCCCTATCCTTAGGGACCATGGAGCCCTTGTGACGCTAAAAATCAGGGCTCTGGCTACAACCGCATCCTGACTGGAGCAGAGGGGCGCATCTGCCACTCCATTCATTATTGATGCCTGCTGGAAATAGCCGAGCACTCAAACTTCATCCCCTCATTGAATGTAAGCAAATAATAAGCCTTGCCACCAGCCACATAGATACTCAGGTGACATTTTATATTTTACTGATCTTAAAATTCCCAACATGAAGGATTTAGAGCTTTTACCCAATAGCTAAATGTGGTAAGAGGGTATCAGTCACATACCATTGTTCATTCTCTTATTCATTTTAGGTAAAAACTGGATGTCAGTCTGATCATTAAAGGGGTATTCCCATCTCCAAGATCATAGCCCAATATGTAGTAGGTGTAATAATATTAATATCTGTACACAGTGATTCAGGTATATTGTGCCAAGAAATGCTCATATCAGAGGGTGGTGGCCCACCAGAGGATTCTCCTGTTCTCCTGTTGGCCAGTCCAAGCCTGCTTGAGTGTTTTGGGCTGGAAAAACCCTTCTAAACAAAAAATATATACCTATGGAAGTAGAACTTTGTATTGTGTGGTAGCAAACTACAAACAAAGCTTTTCTACAATTTTGGATTACAGCCATACCCTTCACACCAGTAAAGTAATTTAGGCTAGCTGTGGCATCCTGAGCAGCTCTTCTGATTAGTAGGTCTAGTGGGGCAATTATATAGTGATGCCACGTACTAATCAGAATAGACTCCATTAATGACCATGGCTAGTAGGAGGTTTCCAGTGATTTGGTCTGGCAGCCACAGAGTATCAACATTTTTCTCTTTCTTGGCATTTTTAATTATGAAAGATTTTGAATACTTGAACTGTGTTTTGGATATGGTTTGAATTGCAACTTCCATTTAGCCTTCACTTACAGAATAATCTTAACTCAATTTTACATTTGAAATTGTCAATTGATGCTCAATTACTCTCTCATTTTCACACTTTTAATATTTACTTCATTCTATTTTGTGCAGACTTTTCTTTTGCTTTTACATTTCAAGTGTTTATTAAAGATTACAACATTTATAAAATCATGAGTAGACAGATAACTCTCTCTGTCAAGGATTTATGCACACATTAAGTTTTTACTTTAGACATTTCGGCATCAAAAACATGTTTCTTGGCAGGAAAAATGCATAAAAAATTATGGATTTTTTGTTAAATTTTTTCGCATTGATTAGAATGCGTGAAAAGCGCTGCAGAAATGTTGAAAGAATCGTCATGCAGCAGGTCTGAAACTGCTTCAAATCTGCAACGTAAAGATAAGCAACATTTGCATGAGATTTCAGAAATCTCATTCACTTTTCTGGGACAGTAAAATGCTACATTTTTTGCGGCAAAACACACAGAAAAATTGCTTTGAATGTGTGAAGCATACCCTAATATTCAAATACATTTTGGTATTTTTTTTTAGTACTTTATCAACCCTTCCCTTACAATCACCTGCAAGGCAAAAAAAAAATGCTGATGATTTTCTCATTATTCTTATACACAACTTTTTCTTTTTTTTTATTGTGCTTAACGATTTTCCCATTTGCATGTCGTCACTAGTATCTTGTTATTTCTTTGAATATCGCCACTGGATAACTCATGTTATTTTGTTGATGTAAAATTTTGAATGTGTCACTTATTTCTGAGTGGCAAGAGAAACCGTGATCACAATGGATATGTAAAATCGGATTACATTAGAAGCTGGAAACAGCTTGTGGAAATGATTACATTTCTGAAAAATGTTTATATTGACATAGAAAAATGTTTAGAAACAAATAAGTAAAGATAAGATAAAGATAAGACAACCAAATAATGCAGTGTGAATGGTCTCAATTCGTGCGCACAACTGATTTTCTCATATGAGTACTATCTGTCATTTTCACAGAAAGCAGTCGTACCTATGAAATTCTATGGGGCTGCACACATTTCCAATTTTTTTGTCAGAGTGGTTGGTCCATGGGAAAAATCAGAGACATATCCAATTCTGATCCTAGTGTCAGATGAAAATGCAAGTCTATGGGTCTGTGAAAACAATTGTACTGCACTCGGATGACATCTGAGTGTGGTTTTGTTTTCATGGACTGACAGAATGGAAAAGGTGGAAACATTTTTTTTCTTTCCACATCCGAGAAAAACAGTTCAAAATCTGATCAGAATAATTTAAAAAAATCACAGAAACAGAAACAGCCTTACCAACACCAAGTCAGATTACAAATGCACTGCACAGGTGTAAACTGCTGATGGAAAAACCAGTCACAGATCTACCGTTCATGGAGGGGGTTGCCTCATTTAAAAAACGCACACAGATGAGGCTTGTATAGGGCGTCAGTCACACAGGCACGTGTTATACTATGCAACCACCCCTCCATGAATTGGTAGGTTTGTGAGTGGTTGCCCCGTCTATATTTTGCACCTGTGCTGCCTTCGCCCACCTTTATCATGGGGTCTACTGCATTGGTAATCTAGCCTGGTGCTCATAAGGCTGTTTCTTTTTCTAAGATATTTTTGAATTGATGTCCCTCTGTGAGCCATTTCAGAGCAGAATAATTGGACAGCTTTTCTCCAATGTGGAGAAATCTGTCGTCTGAATCTACCCTAATTAATAGAGAATGCAGTTATAGAAGGAAAAGGTGATTTAAGTGGTTTGGTTTGGGGAAAAATAGGAAAATAATAACATATAAGAAAAGAAGAGGAGAAGAAAAGGCCTCCTCTACAAGCCATAACATATATTATTTATAGCTTCCAGATCTTTCTGAATTTTCTTTGTCAGTCTGGAAAAATGGCAGTAGTTTTATCATAAGAAGAAAGACTCTTTCCAAGAATGTGTGCCGGTTACTTTAGCTGTGAAGAAGGTGAAGAACACTACTTTATTCATTACTTCTCTAATCATTATATCCTTCTCTTGCCGTGTTTATAAATTATAACTAGTGATGGGCGAGCGTGATCGAATAAGGTGTTATCCAAGCACACTCGTGTGCTATTAAAGTGTCTTGGGCACGCTCAAATTTTACACTGCTCAAAAAAATAAAGGGAACACTTAAATAACAGAATATAACTCCAAGTAAATCAAACTTCTGTGAAATTTCGCATGCTGTTGTGCAAATGGAATCGATGACAGATGGAAATTATTTGGCAATTATCAAGACACACTCAATAAAGGAGTGGTTCTGCAGGTGGGGATCACAGACCACTTCTCAGTACCAATGCTTTCTGGCTGATGTTTTGGTCATTTTGAATGTTGGTTGTGCTTTCACACTTGTGGTAGCATGAGACGGACTCTACAACCCACACAAGTGGCTCAGGTAGTGCAGCTCATCCAGGATTGCACATCAGTGTGAGCTGTGGCAAGGTTTGCTGTGTGTCAGGACTCAGAACATTTTTTATTACCTTTTTGTGCATTACTGCCCTTTTCCAAGATGGCATCTTTAGTCTCATGTGCACTGTGTCTTCCTGCTATAAAACTCCACCCCAGCCTTCAGTCTGTGCTAGAGTATTCTGCCTTGCCTCCAGCTCCTGACCTCTGGTGACTCCCTGGCTATATACCTGCTCCTGTGAACCTGTGGGGTTATCCTGCTACTCTGCTCTGAGTTCCTGCTGCATACACCAGTTCCAGTAATCCTCCTTCATCTGCTGCTCATGTTTACTTCCATCTGCATTTGCTGGACATGTAAGCTGTTTCTGCTCTGCAAGAACCTGAGACTATTACCCAGGCCTCCCTGGTTGAGCTAAGATATTATTTGAACTGCCTTATAAGCATACCTATCTGTGTTTTGGACTAAGCAAGGACTTATTCGTGTCAAGTCTCCTCAAGAATAATTGTGCTTCATAGACTTTCTGTGTGATTGCATTTTCCTCTGAAGTTTCCTATTGACTGCTGAGCTGCATTTGATATTGGCACCAAGTGTTGTGGACTTGAGTTTCTCTCTGCACCTGTTTGAATCACCGTGTGATAATATAGACTTTACCACTTATAAAACTGTGTCCTGTAGTTGTCTTGTTCCACGCAAAGAGTCTCCTGAGTTATCCCCTATAATTATTACACTGTGTCTGTCAGCGTAGTGTCCAGAGGCTGGAGGCATACTAGAAGGCAGGCCAGTACACCAGGAGATGTGGAGGGGGTCGTAGGAGGGCAACAACCCAGCAGCAGGACCGCTACCTCAGCCTTTGTGCAAGGAGGAACACTGAACTGCCAGAGCCCTGCAAAATGACCTCCAGCAGGCTGCAAATGTGCATGTGTCTGTACAAATGGTTAGAAACCGACTCCATGAGGATGGTCTGAGTGCCCGACATCCACAGATAGGGTTGTTGTCATGATTCTCAATGGCGAGAGAACATAGCCCAGCATATATAAGAACTAGCTCTTGGAAGATGGAATCTAAACTGACCATGAACTAAACCTGCCGCACAATTAACAGTGGCCGGGTAGCGTGCCTACGTTTTATCCCTAGACGCCCAGCGCCAGCCGGAGGACTAACTAATCCTAGCAGAGGAAAATACAGTCCTGGCTCACCTCTAGAGAAATTTCCCCAAAAGGCAGACAGAGGTCCCCACATATATTGGCGGTGATTTTAGAGGAAATGACAAACGTAGTATGAAAATAGGTTTAGCAAAATCGAGGTCCACTTACTAGATAGCAGGAAGACAGAAAGGGCACTTTCATGGTCAGCTGAAAACCCTATCAAAACACCATCCAGAAATTACTTTAAGACTCTAGTATTAACTCATAACACCAGAGTGGCAATTTCAGATCACAAGAGCTTTCCAGACACAGTAACGAAACAGCAGCTGTGAACTGGAACAAAATGCAAAAACAAACAAGGACGAAAGTCCAACTTAGCTGGGAGTTGTCTAGTAGCAGGAACATGCAAAGAAAGGCTTCTGATTACATTGTTGACCGGCATGAAACTGACAGAGGAGCAAGGTTATATAGAGACTCCCACATCCTGATGGGAACAGGTGAACAGAGAGGATGATGCACACAAGTTCAATTCCACCAGTGGCCACCGGGGGAGCCCAGAATCCAATTTCACAACAGGTTGTGCTTACAGCCCAACACCGTGCAGGACGCTTGGCATTTGCTACAGAACACCAGGATTAGCAAATTCGCCACGTGCCATGTGCTCTTCACAGATGAAAGCAGGTTCACATTGAGCACATGTGACAGATGTGACAGCGTCTGGTGACGCCGTGGAGAGCGATCTGCTGCCTGCAACATCCTTCAGCATGACCGGATTGGCAGTGGGTCAGTAATGGTGAGGGGTGGCATTTCTTTGGAGGGCCGCACAGCCCTCCATGTGCTCGCCAGAGGTAGCTTGACTGCCATTAGGTACCGAGATGAGATCCTCAGACCCCTTGTGAGACCATATGCTGGTGCGGTTGGCCATGGGAAAATGCCAGACTTCATGTGGCTGGAGTGTGTCAGCAGTTCCTGCAAGATGAAGGCATTGAAGCTATGGACTGGCCTGCCCATTCCCCAGACCTGAACACATCTGGGACATCATGTGTTGCACCATCCACCAAGGTCATGTTGTACCACAGACTGTCCAGGAGTTGGCAGATGCTTTAGTCCAGGTCAGGGAGGAGATCCCTCAGGAGACCATCTGCTGCCTCATCAGGAGCATGCCCAGGCATTGTATGGAGGTCATACAGGCATGTGGAGGCCACACACACACTACTGAGCATCATTTCCTTGTTTTGAGGCATTTCCACTGAAGTTGGATCAGCCTGTAATTTGATTTTCCACTTTGATTTTGAGTATCGTTCCAAATCCAGGCCTCCGTGAGATATTAATTTTGATTTACATTGATAATTTTTATGTTTTATTGTTCTCAACGTTTTCCACTATGTAGTGAAAATATATTTACAACTAATATTTTATTCAGTGATATCTAGGATGTGGTATTTTAGTGTTCCCTTTATTTTTTGAGCAGTGTATGTTGGAGTCCCCACAGCTGCATGTCTTGCGGCTGTTTGACAGCTGCAATACATGCAGGGATTACTTAACAAAAAGGCAAGCCCTGTATGTGCTGTGGCTGTCAAACAGCCACAAGACATGCAGCTGCAGGACTCGAATATAGTATTTGACCACGCCGAAGACACTCTAATAGCACACGAGTGTGCTTGGATAACACCTTATTCGATCATGCTTGCCCATCACTAGTATAGTTTATAAGTTTAATTTATAAGTTGAGTTTGGGGACTCAAACATAGTATTCATGCAAACCGAAGACACTCTATTAGCACATGTGCATGCTTGGATAACACCTTATTCGATCACGCGCAATCATCATTAGTTATAACCTTTATTTGCTTTGTTAGATAAGACTAATGATTCTGTTTCAAATTAGTCAACTCTTTTGACCCTTTGCACTTATTTAAAATATATTTTTTTCATTTGTAGACATTTTGTAAAAAAAAGAATACTTACATAAAACATACAAATTGCCATGTATTTTATTGGTAGTTATGTTTTTTTGCTCTTTGTAACAGTGTTTCAGGTTTTTTTTCAATTGTTTCCAACTTCTGCAGAAGTACCAATAGGGGGTACAGCCATATTAATTTTTTCATTTTGGAATGACTTCTGTCACTTTGCCACAAATAGAAGATGCTAACAAAGTGACGTGTTTAGACACAGAGAAAAGCTTTCAAAAGATGCATTTTTGCCAATTTACTATTGTGAGACCCGAAACTGGAGCTTTAAATTTGAATACGCATATATCAATACCTGTATCTTTCCTGTATCAATACGCATGTAATCATTCCTAACAACTGATTTCAATTTTATTTTTATTTTTGCTGTTTTCTCCCATCCTAAAAGGACCATAAACTTTTTTTTTTCCGTTGTCATACTGTATAAAGGCTTGTTTATTGCAGAGCAAGTTGTAGTTTTGAATGACAACTTTTAGTTTACCATTCAATGTAGTGGAAAATGAGAAAAAAGTATGGTAAGATTGCACAAAAGCCGCAATTCAGCAATTTTTTTTGCTTAATTTTACAATATTCAGTGTGCTCTAACCATGACCAGGCAATATAATTCTCATTTAAAGTACAGTTCCGACAATAGGATCGATATTTTTTAAGTGGGAAAAAAATTCAGAAATTTGTACAATATAAAAAATTTGTTTTTGCCTCCATTTTCAAAGACCGATAACATTTTCATTTTTACATTGACAGAGTTGTGTGATGTCCTGTTTTTTGCATCAACAATTTTATTGATAACATTTTGGGGTAAATACATTTGATCACTTCTTATTTTTTAATGGAATTGTGGCAACCATTAAACCTCAATTCTGGTGTTTCACAGTTGTGGCATTTACCCATCGGGTACTGTATATACTCGAGTATAAGCTGACCCGAGTATAAGCCGAGGCACCTAATTTTGCCACGGAAAACTGGTTAAGCTTATTGACTTGAGTATAAGCCAGGTAGGTATAGGGAGGAGGACCAGGCTAGCGATCCCTCTTGCGTGTCTGTGCTGGAACTGTCAGGGCTGTCACCATTATTCCGGGGGAAGAGATTTCTGAGCAGCTCAGGACACATGACTGGTGGGGGCGGGCCCGAGTTAAATAGCTGTATGAGCGGGAACACAGGGCTTTTGGTGGGGAACCAGTGTATGTGGACAGAGATGATTGACTCCGTCTCAACTTACTCATGCTAGCTATCCGTGTCAACACACCCGGTTAGCAAGTCTATCCCGACTGATGACACACAACTCGGACAGTCCTCCGCACTGTACAGTGACTGGTACGAGTGCATTGCATTGTTCTGCTGACCAATGCAGAGGAACCGCTCAGCCATATCCCTGTGGTGCCCACTGAGAACCGGCCTGCTCCTGAGGAGGTGACCGCTGGACTGTGTACTTCTACTGCGGCCTTGACTACTGAACTGTTTGCTTCATCCACTGTGCCGCGGACCTACACCTCTACAACATCTCATACTCATACCAGGAGACCACGTGCTGAAGGACCCGGAGGATTCTTCACCGTGTGGAGACAGTGCATCGCCTTTCTGTGGGACCGGATCGGAGACATCTCGTTGCTTGACCTACTATTGTTTTACATAAAAAATACCTGCAAACTCTTGCTCTGCCTCCTGTGTGTCACTGCATCCTATGCATCTGCTAGCTCCTTATATATGCATTGTCCCCTCATCCCTATCCTGCTATGCGTGACTCCCCTGGCCGTCATTGTATGTATGGCTCCCCCTTCCCATTGTGCATGCATGGCTCTCCTGGTCCCGTCTTTGTATGCATGGCTCCCCCGTTCCCTTCCTGGTATGCACGGCTTTCCCCAGTTTCTTCCTGGTATGCATGGCTCCCTCGGTACTGTCCTGGTATGCATGCTTCCTATTACCTATTGCCTTTGCAGGTGCAGCACGTCGTTCCGGCTTCCAGCAGAGCTTCCCGTGCTGAGCGATGATGTTGCACTGCTCATTAAGGTAATGAGTATACGCTCCATGCCTATGGGAGTGGAGACACGTGTATATTCATTACCTTAATGAGCAGTGCCACGTGATCACTCAGCACAGGAGGCGCAGCCGGCTCCGAGGACCAACGGAGATGCGGCGACGGTGAGAGGAGCGTGAGTATGATGTTTTCTGGAAGTCGGCGGCTGCAGCTGTCACTGCTATAAGAGAAATGAATATTAATTTCTCTTTAGCAGCTGTACAGTTATAACCGCAGCCGCCAGCTCCTGCCGCTGCACCTCCACTCCCCCTCCCAACCGGCTTTATGGACCATGACTCGTGCATAAGCCGAGGGGGGCGTTTTCAGCACAGAATAATGTACTGAAAAACTCGGCTTATACACGAGTATATATGGTAATTAATTTTATATTTTTATAGATAAGACTTTTATGGATGTAGCAATACCAAATAAGTTTACTTTAATGGCAAAAAAGAAGACTGCAAGGTGGGTGTTTCAAAAGTTTATGTTTTTTTAAATGTTTTTTACATTTTTAATTGTGTTTCTTAGTCTGCTCAGGGGAAATGAACTTGCGATCACTTCATCACTTGTGCCATGTAATTAAATATCAAGGTATCCCCTTTCATAGTAAAATCACGGTTCACCTATGGGAATCAGCCTGTGGATGAGTTTCATATGATGCCCAATGTCACATTTGGGAGCCTTCATTAGGCCTCCAGCTACCCTGGTAGCCCATAATTTTCCTGATATCGCATCATGAGGTCCAGAGATTGACAGCGGCGTGTAAGGTGTTACAAGGTGGGAGTATGAGGGAGGAGATAGAGAGAAACAGACAAGTTTACCTGAAATGATAGTTACAGTTTAAGTCCCTTCTTTAGCCATTTAATTGATTCAACCATCACAATCTATTAGTGATTCCTCACATCCTCACTGATGGGGGTTATACTGTTTATTTCATATCAATGGCTGTTGGCTCCATGCCAGAAACGTGGCTGCAATGATCGCGTGCCCCCCGTCATTAGGTACAGTGTATAACATAATCACCAAAATTGTATTACTCTGACCATGACAAACACACAGTGCCATGACAGCCTCACCCAGTAACATGGCAGCACCTGCTTTCTGTGGGCACAGCTGGACGGGAAGCAGCGGAAGCTTGCTTTTCTCTATTTCCTTGGAAATCTATCATCTAAATGTCTTTCTTAATAAGGACACAATTCTAATTACAAAAAAATCCACTAAAAAGCAGCTTATATTGCCCAGTGCTAAAGTATCCCTAGTCAGCGGTGTACACCAATCCCTACAGCACAGGACTTATTGATGAGGCCGGGTATATAACAAGGATGGATCAGGAGATCGGCTTTCTTATTTCACATTATCACTTCATTTACAATGACAGTAGTAGTAGTACAGAAAATGTTCAGCAGAGCCTGAAGAGGAGGTGCATAAAGATAGGTTCCCAAACCTTAACCCCTTCATGACCCAGCCTATTTTGGCCTTAATGACCTTGCCGTTTTTTGAAATTCTGACCAGTGTCCCTTTATGAGGTAATAACTCAGGAACGCTTCAACGGATCCTAGCGATTCTGAGATTGTTTTTTCGTGACATATTGGGCTTCATGTTAGTGGTAAATTTAGGTCGATAATTTCTGAGTTTATTTGTGAAAAAAACGGAAATTTGGCAAAAAATTTGAAAATTTCGCAATTTTCACATTTTGAATTTTTATTCTGTTAAACCAGAGAGTTATGTGACACAAAATAGTTAATAAATAACGTTTCCCACATGTCTACTTTACATCAGCACAATTTTGGAAACAATTTTTTTTTTTGCTAGGAAGTTATAAGGGTTAAAATTTGACCAGTGATTTCTCATTTTTACAACAAAATTTACAAAACCATTTTTTTTAGGGACCACCTCACATTTGAAGTCATTTTGAGGGTTCTATATGGCTGAAAATACCCAAAAGTGACACCATTCTAAAAACTGCACCCCTCAAGGTGCTCAAAACCACATTCAAGAAGTTTATTAACCCTTCAGGTGTTTCACAGCAGCAGAAGCAACATGGAAGTAAAAAATGAACATTTAACTTTTTAGTCACAAAAATGATCTTTTAGCAACAATTTTTTTATTTTCCCAGCGGTAAAAGGAGAAACTGGACCACGGACGTTGTTGTCCAATTTGTCCTGAGTACGCTGATACCTCATATGTGGGGGTAAACCACTGTTTGGGTGCACGGCAGGGCTCGGAAGGGAAGGAGCGCCATTTGACTTTTTGAATGAAAAATTGGCTACAATCTTTAGCGGACACCATGTCACGTTTGGAGAGCCCCCGTGTGCCTAAACATTGGAGCTCCCCCACAAGTGACCCCATTTTGGAAACTAGACCCCCCAAGGAACTTATCTAGAAGCATAGTGAGCACTTTAAACCCCCAGGTGCTTCACAAATTGATCCGTAAAAATGAAAAAGTACTTTTTTTTCACAAAAAAATTATTTTAGCCTCAATTTTTTCATTTTCACATGGGCAACAGGATGAAATGGATCCTAAATTTTGTTGGGCAATTTCTCCTGAGTACACCAATACCTCACATGTGGGGGTAAACCACTGTTTGGGCACATGGTAAGGCTCGGAAGGGAAGGAGCGCCATTTGACTTTTTGAATGAAAAATTATCTCCATCGTTAGCGGACACCATGTCGCGTTTGGAAAGCCCCTGTGTGCCTAAACATTGGAGCTCCTCCACAAGTGACCCAATTTTGGAAACTAGACCCCCCAAGGAACTCATCTAGAGGCATAGTGAGCACTTTAAACCCCCAGGTGCTTCACAAATTGATCCGCAAAAATGAAAAAGTACTTTTTTTTCACACAAAATTTATTTTAGCCTCAATTCTTTCATTTTCACATGGGCAACAGGATAAAATGGATCCTAAAATTTGTTGGGCAATTTCTCCTGAGTATGCCGATACCTCATATGTGGGGGTAAACCACTGTTTGGGTGCACGGCAAGGCTCGGAAGGGGAGGCGTGCCATTTGACTTTTTGAATGGAAAATTAGCTCCAATCGTTAGCGGACACCATGTCGCGTTTGGAGAGCCCCTGTGTGCCTAAACATTGGAGCTCCCCTACAAGTGACCCCATTTTGGAAACTAGACCCCCCAAGGAACTTATCTAGATGCATAGTGAGCACTTATAACCCCCAGGTGCTTCACAGAAGTTTATAACGCAGAGCCGTGAAAATAAAAAAATAATTTTTCTTTCCTCAAAAATGATTTTTAGCCCAGAATTTTTTATTTTCCCAAGGGTAATAGGAGAAATTGGACCCCACATTTTGTTGTCCAGTTTGTCCTGAGTACGGTGATACCCCATATGTGGGGGTAAACCACTGTTTGGGCGCACGGCAGGGCTCGGAAGGGAAGGCACGCCATTTGGCTTTTTGAATGGAAAATTAGCTCCAATCATTAGCGGACACTATGTCGCGTTTGGAGAGCCCCTGTGTGCCTAAACATTGGAGCTCCCGCACAAGTGACCCCATTTTGGAAACTAGACCTCCCAAGGAACTAATCTAGATGTGTGGTGAGCACTTTGAACCCCCAAGTGCTTCACAGAAGTTTATAACGCAGAGCCGTGAAAATAAAAAATGTGTTTCCTTTCCTCAAAAATATTTTTTAGCCCAGAATTTTTTTATTTTTGCAAGAGTAACAGGAGAAATTGGACCCCAAAAGTTGTTGTCCAGTTTCTCCTGAGTACGCTGATACCCCATATGTGGGGGTAAACCACTGTTTTGGCACACGTCGGGGTTCGGAAGGGAAGTAGTGACGTTTTGAAATGCAGACTTTGATGGAATGCTCTGCGGGCATCAGGTTGCGTTTGCAGAGCCCCTGATGTGCCTAAACAGTAGGAACTCCCCACAAGTGACTCCATTTTGGAAACTAGACCCCCAAGGGAACTTATCTAGATGTGTGGTGAGCACTTTGAACCCCCAAATGCTTCACAGAAGTTTATAACGCAGAGCCGTGAAAATAATAAATGTGTTTCCTTTCCTCAAAAATATTTTTTTAGCCCAGAATTTTTTATTTTTGCAAGAGTAACAGGAGAAATTGGACCCCAAAAGTTGTTGTCCAGTTTCTCCTGAGTACGCTGATACCCCATATGTGGGGGTAAACCACTGTTTGGGCACATGCCGGGGCTCGGAAGGGAAGTAGTGACGTTTTGGAATGCAGACTTTGATGGAATGGTCTGCGGGCATCATGTTACGTTTGCAGAGCCCCTGATATGCCTAAACAGTAGAAACCCCCCACAAGTGACCCCATTTTGGAAACTAGACCCCCCAAGGAACTTATCTAGATGTGTGGTGAGCACGTTCAACCCCCAAGTGCTTCACAGAAGTTTACAACGCAGAGCCGTGAAAATAAAAAATCATTTTTCTTTCCTCAAAAAAGATGTTTTAGCAAGCAATTTTTTATTTTCACAAGGGTAACAGGAGAATTTGGACCCCAATATTTGTTGCCCAGTTTGTTGTGAGTATGCTGATACCCCATATGTGGGGGTAAACCACTGTTTGGGCGCACGTCAGGGCTCGGAAGGGAAGTAGTGACATTTGAAATGCAGACTTTGATGGAATGGTCTGCGGGCGTCACATTGCATTTGCAGAGCCCCTGATGTGCCTAAACAGTAGAAACACCCCACAAGTGACCCATTTTGGAAACTAGACCCCCGAAGGAACTTATCTAGATGTGTGGTGAGCACTTTCAACCCCCAAGTGCTTCACAGAAGTTTATAACGCAGAGCCGTGAAAATAAAAAATAATTGTTCTTTCCTCAAAAATTATGTTTTAGCAAGTAATTTTTTATTTTTGCAAGGGTAACAGGAGAAATTGGACCCCAACAGTTGTTGCCCAGTTTGTCCTGAGTACGCTGGTACCCCAAATGTGGGGGTAAACCACTGTTTGGGCGCACGTCGGGGCTTGGAAGGGAGGGAGCACCATTTGACTTTTTGAATGCAAGATTGGCTGGAATCAATGGTGGCGCCATGTTGCGTTTGGAGACCCCTGATGTGCCTAAACAGTGGAAACCCCTCAATTCTAACTTCAACACTAACCCCAACACACCCCTAATCCTAATCCCAACTGTAGCCATAACCCTAATCACAACCCTAACCCCAACACACCCCTAACCACAACCCTAACCGCAACACACCCGTAACCCTAATTCCAACCCTAATCCTAACCCTAATCCCAACCGTAGCCCTAATCCCAACCCTAACCACAACTGTAACCCCAACACACCCCTAACCCTATCCGTAACCCTAACCACAAGCCTAATCTTAACCCTATTTCAAACCCTAGCCCTAATTCCAACCCTAACTCTAATTCCAACCCTAACCCTATGGCTATGTGCCCACGTTGCGGATTCGTGTGAGATTTTTCCGCACGATTTTTGAAAAATCTGCAGGTAAAAGGCACTGCGTTTTACCTGCGGATTTACAGCAGATTTCCAGTGTTTTTTTGTGCGGATTTCACCTGCGGATTCCTATTGAGGAACAGGTGTAAAACGCTGCGGAATCCGCACAAAGAATTGACATGCTGCGGAAAATACAACGCAGCGTTTCTGCACGGAATTTTCCGCACCATGGGCACAGCGGATTTGGTTTTCCTTAGGTGTACATGGTACTGTAAACCTGATGGAAAACTGCTTCGAATTCGCAGCGGCCAATCCGCTGCGGATCCGCGGCCAATCCGCTGCCAATCCGCTGCGGATCCGCGGCCAATCCGCTGCGGATCCGCTGTCAATCCGCTGCGGATCCGCGGCCAATCCGCTGCCAATCCGCTGCGGATCCGCGGCCAATCCGCTGCGGATCCGCTGTCAATCCGCTGCGGATCCGCGGCCAATCCGCTGCGGATCTGCTGCCAATCCGCTGCGGATCCGCTGCGGATCCGCGGCCGATCCGCTGCCGATCCGCGGCCAATCCGCTGCGGATCCGCTGCCAATCTGCTGCGGATCCGCTGCGGATCCGCGGCCGATCCGCTGCGGATCCGCGGCCGATCCGCTGCGGATCCGCGGCCGATCCGCTGCCGATCCGCTGCGGATCCGCGGCCGATCCGCTGCGGATCCGCGGCCGATCCGCTCTGTGTGCACATGCCATAACCCTACCCCTAACCCTACCCGTAACCCTAACCCTACCCCTAACCCTACCCCTAGTTCTAACCCTAGTTCTAACCCTAACCCTAGTGGAAAAAAAAAAAAAAAAAAATTCTTTATTTTATTATTGTCCCTATGGGGGTGATAAAGGGGGGGGGGGTTATTTATTATTTTTTTTATTTTGATCGCTGTGATAGAACCTACCACAGCGATCAAAATGTACCTGTAAGGAATCTGCCGACCGGCAGATTCGGCGGGCGCACTGAGCATGCGCCCGCCATTTTCCAAGATGGCGGCGCCCAGCGAGGAGACGGCCGGACACCGGGAGGATCGGTAAGTATGAAGGGGTGGTGGGGGGGTGGATCGGAGCACGGGGGGGGGAACGGAGCACGGGGGGGTGGGTCTGCGCAAGGAGGGAGCGGACAGGAGGACGGGGGAGCCGGCAGGCGGACGGAGGGGACCGGACCCCATAACGGAGGACGGGGGGGGGCGATCGGTGGGCGTGGGGGGGGGGCACTTCAGTATTTCCAGCCATGGCCGATGATATTGCAGCATCGGCCATGGCTGGATTGTAATATTTCACCAGTTTTTTAGGTGAAATATTACAAATCGCTCTGATTGGCAGTTTCACTTTCAACAGCCAATCAGAGCGATCGTAGCCACGGGGGGGTGAAGCCACCCCCCCTGGGCTGAAGTACCACTCCCCCTCTCCCTGCAGATCGGGTAAAATAGGAGTTAACCCCTTCACCCGATCTGCAGGGACGCGATCATTCCATGACGCCACATAGGCGTCATGGGTCGGATTGGCACGGGTTTTCATGACGCCTACGTGGCGTCATGGGTCGGGAAGGGGTTAATATGTGGAAAATTATATATTTAGCACACTCCAATAGATGTGATGCAAAAGGGGGTATTTAATATCGTACATACAGTAGTCACAAACATTTCGGTCTACAAAGACCTTCATCAGTGTGCTAATGGTAGCAAGAGTGGTACATAACATATAGTGAAACCCCTGTAAAGCTTATTTGAATCAGTAATAGGAATAGAGTGAAAATGCCGGAAAAATGAGGAGGGCTGTACAACAGGCCAATCCAGCCGCCAGAGGGCTATGGGGGTGAGAAAGGAACTATGCGGTATCCATCATCTATTTGCGGTGGATACTGCGCAGTTCCTTTCTCTCCCCCTATTCCTATTACTGATGCAAATAAGCTTTATAGGGGTTTCACTATATGTACCACTCTTGCTACCATTAGCACACTGATGAAGGTCTTTGTAGACCGAAACGTTTGTGACTGCTGTATGCATGATATTAAATACCCCCTTTTGCATCACATCTATTGGAGTGTGCTAAATATAGAATTTTCCTTCATTTACAATGACGTCACCTACTTGTAGGCTCCAAAGGCCAACTACCTCCGAGTATTGCTACCGGCACACATGTACAAGGGGGGTTGTCACTACTGCTCCATCCAGTCCTGCCTATAGAGATGTGTACCACACAGCCTGCAAAAATGTCTCCAGAATAATACCAATATGACCGATGACAAAGAACATGAAAAAAATCCCCTGCTGGGAGGAAACCAACCTGTGCATTACCCACAAGAAAACACGGTAGTGCCCAATTAGATAAAAATATAGGAATGACCGTTCATAGTTTGTCCAAGGCTATGTGCACACATTGCGGATTTTGCTGCGGATCCGCAGCGGATTTGACGCTGTGGATCTTCAGCTGTTTTCCATGCATTGTACAGTACCATGTAAACGTATGGAAAACAAAATCCGCAGTGCACATGCTGCGGAAAAAAAGGCGCGGAAACGATGCGTTGTATTTTCCGCAGCATGTCAATTCTTTGTGCGGATTCCACAGCAGTTTACACCTGCTCCTCAATAGGAATCCGGAGGTGTAAAACCGCAGGTGGAATCTGCACAAAAACCGCTGTAAATCCACGGCAAATCCACGGGTAATCCGCAGTGCGGTTTACCTGAGGATTTTGCAATAACATAATAACATAAAATCCGCAAACCAATCTGCAACGTGTGCACATAGCCTAAAAAGGCCTGCAAACATCCAATAAAAGAGAAAAATGCTTGCTTGTCAGGTGTGATAATTTTTGATGGCCTCTGGAAACTGGCCAATTCAGGTCGTTATTCGACTATTAATAGGATATATGCAAGCCAATCGGTTGTCGTTTACTGGTCGGTTCACACAGACCCATGAAAGTACTATGCACTCAGAAGGATCGTCAAAATGGTTTTTCTGTACAGATAGAATATAATCAGTATTGGCAGCATATTTCCTGTTTACATGCAGGCAATGGACTACTGAAAATGATTGCTAAGCAAACATAACTAGTTCAAACTGCTAACATTTACCTAGATCCAAGAAATATCATTTCTCCTTGTGGAGAGTGACATGTTAAGCATGTTGAGGTGAGGAGATTTAAAGCCACAATGCTCCTCTGGGAAATATGCATATTGTCTCTTCAGAGAGGAAGAGGACTAGAACTCTAGTGCCACCTATTGGAAGTAGCAATCCTAACAGTCAATGTCGACCCTTGTCACATGAATTAGGATAAGAGACAAACCAGATCTCAATTTGCAGACACTGTGTTTCGGGGTACTGCCCCTCGTCAGTGCAAAGTGGAGATCTGGTTTGGCTGATTGAGAGGGGTCTGACCGGGATCCAAGAAGTATCATTTCTCCTTGCGGAGAGTGACATGTTAAGCATGTCGAGGTGAGGAGACTTAATGCCGCAATGCTCCTCTGGGAAATATGCAAATTGTCTCTTCAGAGAGGAAGAGGACTACAACTCTAATGCCACCTATAGGAAGTAGCAATCCTAACAATCAATGTCGACCTTTTAACGAGCCTTGTCACATCACTTAGGATAAGAGCCAAACCAAATCTCAATTTGCAGACACTGTGTTTCAGGGTACTGCCCCTCGTCAGTGCAAAGTGGAGATCTGGTTTGGCTGATTGAGAGACATTTACCTAGACAGCTGTCCATAATCTATCTCCTCCATATACCTCCAAACTAAACTCCCAATATCTTCCCACACATAATAAATATGCAAAAACAACTACATTTCAGTTTTTTCCAGTCAAGATGGGGTGTAGAGTGTACATTAATGAGAAATAAAAAATGAACTTTTTTGAATTTACCAAATGGCTGCAATGAAAAAAAGAGTGACAAATTTAATGGGGTGTGAATACTTTCCGTACCCAAAGTATAAGCAAGTTCATGCATTGGAGAAAATACATCTAATAAATCAAAGCAAATGATAAAACCACACACAATCCTTTAATTTACTCTGTTTTGTTTTGGCACTGAATATTTCTGGTTTTGTCTTTTCGATCCCTGCTTTTATAAATCTCTCAAAGAGAACACAGGAGTGCATGGCCGAACAAGCGTTCTTGTTGACTGAATGATCAGCCGAACCATCGTTCAGCCAACAGCTATCTAATGTGAATGCCAGGCTTCAGAGATGAGACTTGATCTATTGTTTCTTGAAGGTTTTGAATGCTGATGTTCACTGTTGTTCAACTGCTCATGACAAGCTAGTCAGTTGGCGACACATAAAACAAGTTGCTAAGGTATTTATGAAAATGGCTTTAAAGAGTTTGAACTGCTAATGAAGGTTCATGACTCTGAGCTTACATTAAGATTAATGAGGTTTTCTGTGACTCTTATAATGATCCTTAAGATGGTAGCACAGCTTTATACATTGTGTAGTAGCAATGATTAATGCTGAAAGCTCTTTCCTTGACTTCTATAGGACTGAGCTTGCAGTACCACTCACTGCCAATACACAGTGTATGAAGCTGTGTGAATTATGTTGGTCCACCATCCCTTTGATCAGCTGAACAGTGAAAGTGTTATATTGCTCAATTATCCTAAGAATTATGAGGCAGGTTTCACACTAGAGAGAAATACGGACGAGGAAGAGGCGCAAAAACAACACATTGCACACGGACCAATGTTTCTCTATGGGGCAGCTTCCATCGGTAATAGGATGTTTCGCCCCCAGCAGTTCGCCTCCAGCAGTTCGACCCCAGCAGTTCGCCCCCAGCAGTTCACCCCTGGGTACATTTCGCCTCCGCACATTTCATCCCCAGCATTTGGCCCCCAGGATGTTTCACCCCTGCACATTTCACCCCCGAACATTTTGCACCCAGCAGTTCGCCCCTGGGTACATTTCGCCCCCGCACATTTCGTCCCCAGCATTTGGCCCCCAGGATGTTTCGCCCCCGCATATTTCACCCCCGCACATTTCGCCTCCAGCAGTTCGCCCATGGGTACATTTCGCCCCCGCACATTTTGTCCCCAGCATTTGGCCCCCAGGATGTTTCACTCCTGCACATTTCACCCCGCACATTTCGCCCCCCGCAGTTTGCCCATTTCACCCCCGGCAGTTTGCCCCCGGATGTTTCGCACAAGGCAATTCACCCCTGGCAGTTTGCCCCTGGATGTTTGTACCCTTGTGGCTCATGAATTCCCATCAGTCATCAATGTTTCGCCCCCAGCAGTTCGCCCCCAGCAGTTTGCCCCGGATGTTTGTACCCCTGTGGTTCATGAATTCCCATCCGTCATCAATGTTTCGACCCCGGATGTTTGTACCCTTGTGGTTCATGAATTCCCATCCGTCATCAATGTTTCATCCCCATCAGTTCGCCCCCGGCAGTTCGCCCCCAGCAGTTCGCCCACGGATGTTTGTACCCTTGTGGTTCATGAATTCCCGTCCTTCATCAATGTTTTGCCCCCAGCAGTTCGCCCATTTCACCCCCGGATGTTTCGCACCCGGAAGTTCGCCCCCGGATGTTTGTACCCTTGTGGTTCATGAATTCCCATCCGTCATCAATGTTTCGCCCCCAGCAGTTCGCCCCCGGCAGTTCGCATCCAGCAGTCCGCCCCTGGCAGTTTATACATCTTAGACCCGTTCAGTTCAGTTCGGGCAGTTCCATCCCAAACACACAAGAATATCCGGGTTCGGATTCAGCACCCCCAAACTATCATCTCCATTAAAATCAATGGGTATGGAGACTCAGAGGAGTGGAGGATCTATCCACCACATCCTCATCACTGACCAGATAGTAAAATGAAAATATATATATTGCTACTTACCCCTTTGTTCAGGTACTGGCAGATGCGGAGGGTCCTTTTCAGTCCTCTTCCATGCACTTTCACATTGTGTGAATATGTCATAGTACCCGAGGGAATCCCTTTCAGGATTCCTAGCTAGGGATTCCCTTGGTCAAGAAGACTCTCCAGCTGCAGCAGGGCACTGGAGCACCGCTAACCAAGACACACTTCACAGGTCCCACACATATGGCAACAAACCACCGTGGGCTTTACATTACCTCACCACCAACTAGGTGCTGTCACCTCTTCCCTGGATCTCACTGAAATCATGGAGAGCTATGGCTGCAGCTTCCACTCACTTGTCATTGTCATTGACAAGTTGCTGATAAACAGCTGGTTCAATGCAGAATACAACTGGACCCTATTCTTGGCCTAATCTGAGGAATGGGCATCAATAGAAAAAGGGATCCTGAAGTGAGAATACCACTTTTATCTGCTGCTCCATTCTTTGGTATACTGGCAGAGTGTTCTGTGAGGGCTAATCCCCAAACCCCCCTTCTGAAGACCTGATAGAGGTTCTGTAGACGCTGGTCAACCACCACCTTAGTTCAGCAAAGCCAATATCTCAGTTCTGCAGAGATGGTTGGCGGGATTAACCCTGTAGTCAGTCAACAATCCCCCTGCTTCCATACATAGCCTGCATTAAAGGGGTATTCTCATGCCAAACAGCAAAATAAGGCAGCATGCTTTCAGCAATCATGTTGCGGTAAGCATGCTGCCGATCTTCCCCTCCTAGTACTTACCTAGAGGTCTTCTGCTCATCTTTGCCTGATTTTCTCCTGGCTGTGTAGGCAGGCGATCGCCATGCTGGATCCACAGGCCACCACGAGTCCTCTCCTTCTTCCCAGCGTCCTCTTCTTCTGCCTGATCTCATCGTGGCACTGCGCGTGTGCAGCAGTGCCTTGATGATAGGAGAGGCATCCTGCCCTCTAGATTGACTGATGAATGGGGCAGGAGTGACGTCATGTCAGTGAGCGGCCTGGAGACATTCGGCCTCACTGCCACGGCATTCATCATGCTTCATGGATCAGTGATCCAGGCAAGATGAAAAGACAGCCAGAAGCAGGAGAAGACATCACGGGGAACCGCTAGACTGCAGTCCGTGACCCAAGGAGCTGCAGCTGCGACAGGTAAGTGTTATGACCCCAATGGCGAGGGTCTCAGAGGAACGTGGAAGTCTGCAGAATACAAAAATCCAGCTCATAGGGAAGTGGTAACTGGGTTGACCATATATCTACTCCTAACGCCAACACTAGAAGTAGCCGGGGATCATTCCTACGTTGATTCTAGATGACACGCGCCAGCCGGAGAATCTAGCTACCCCTAGTAGAGGAAAACAAAGACCTTTCTTGCCTCCAGAGAAGGGGACCCCAAAGCTGGATAGAAGCCCCCCACAAATAATGACGGTGAGGTAAGAGGAAATGACAAACACAGAAATGAACCAGGTTTAGCACAGAGAGGCCCGCTTACTGATAGCAGAATAAAGAAAGGTAACTTATATGGTCAACAAAAACCCTATCAAAATCCACACTGGAAATTCAAGAACCCCCGAACCGTCTAACGGTCCGGGGGGAGAACACCAGCCCCCTAGAGCTTCCAGCAAAGGTCAGGATATAGATTTGGAACAAGCTGGACAAAAATACAAAACCAAAACAAATAGCAAAAAGCAAAAGGCAGACTTAGCTGATATAACTGGAACCAGGATCAGTAGACAAGAGCACAGCAGACTAGCTCTGATAACTACGTTGCCAGGCATTGAACTGAAGGTCCAGGGAGCTTATATAGCAACACCCCTAACTAACGACCCAGGTGCGGATAAAAGGAATGACAGAAAAACCAGAGTCAAAAAACTAGTAACCACTAGAGGGAGCAAAAAGCAAATTCACAACAGTACCCCCCCCTTAGTGAGGGGTCACCGAACCCTCACCACGACCACCAGGGCGATCAGGATGAGCGGCATGAAAGGCGCGAACTAAATCGGCCGCATGAACATCAGAGGCGACCACCCAGGAATTATCCTCCTGACCATAGCCCTTCCACTTGACCAGGTACTGAAGCCTCCGCCTGGAGAGGCGAGAATCCAAGATCTTCTCCACCACGTACTCCAACTCGCCCTCAACCAACACCGGAGCAGGAGGCTCAGCAGAAGGAACTACAGGCACAATGTACCGCCGCAACAAGGACCTATGAAATACATTGTGAATAGCAAACGACACAGGAAGATCCAGACGAAAAGATACAGGATTAAGGATTTCCAATATCTTGTAAGGCCCAATAAAATGAGGTTTAAATTTGGGAGAGGAGACCTTCATAGGAACAAAGCGGGAAGAAAGCCATACCAACTCCCCAACGCGTAGTCGGGGACCCACACCGCGGCGGCGGTTGGCAAAGCGCTGAGCCTTCTCCTGTGACAACTTCAAGTTGTCCACCACATGATTCCAGATCTGCTGCAACCTATCCACCACAGAATCCACCCCAGGACAGTCAGAAGGCTCCACATGACCCGAAGAAAAGCGAGGATGGAAACCAGAGTTGCAGAAAAAAGGCGAAACCAAGGTGGCGGAACTGGCCCGATTATTAAGGGCAAACTCAGCCAACGGCAAGAATGTCACCCAATCGTCCTGATCAGCAGAGACAAAACACCTCAAATAAGCCTCCAAAGTCTGATTGGTTCGCTCCGTCTGTCCATTAGTCTGAGGATGGAAAGCAGACGAAAACGACAAATCAATGCCCATCCTACTACAAAAGGATCGCCAGAACCTGGAAACGAACTGGGATCCTCTGTCTGACACAATATTCTCAGGGATGCCGTGCAAACGAACCACGTTCTGGAAAAACACAGGAACCAGATCGGAAGAGGAAGGCAGCTTAGGCAAAGGAACCAAATGGACCATCTTAGAGAAGCGATCACATATCACCCAGATAACGGACATGCCCTGAGATAGCGGAAGATCAGAAATGAAATCCATGGAGATATGTGTCCAAGGTCTCTTCGGGACAGGCAAGGGCAAGAGCAAACCGCTGGCACGAGAACAGCAAGGCTTAGCTCGAGCACAAGTCCCACAGGACTGCACAAATGACCGCACATCCCTTGACAAGGAAGGCCACCAAAAGGACCTGGCCACCAGATCTCTGGTGCCAAAAATTCCCGGGTGACCTGCCAATACCGAGGAATGAACCTCGGAAATGACTCTGCTGGTCCACTTATCCGGGACAAACAGTCTGTCAGGTGGACAAGACTCAGGCCTATCAGCCTGAAATCTCTGCAACACACGTCGCAGATCCGGAGAAATAGCTGACAAGATAACTCCATCTTTAAGAATACCAACAGGATCCGCGACTCCAGGAGCATCAGGCACAAAGCTCCTAGAAAGAGCATCGGCCTTCACATTCTTTGAACCTGGTAAATACGAGACAACAAAATCAAAGCGGGAGAAAAACAATGACCAGCGGGCCTGTCTCGGATTAAGGCGTTTAGCAGACTCGAGATACATCAGATTTTTGTGATCAGTCAAGACCACCACACGATGCTTAGCACCCTCGAGCCAATGACGCCACTCCTCAAATGCCCATTTCATGGCCAACAACTCCCGATTGCCCACATCATAATTTCGCTCGGCAGGCGAAAACTTCCTAGAGAAAAAGGCACAAGGTTTCATAACAGAGCAACCAGGGCCTCTCTGCGACAAAACGGCCCCTGCCCCAATCTCCGAAGCATCCACCTCAACCTGAAAGGGAAGTGAGACGTCAGGCTGGCACAAAACAGGCGCCGAAGTAAACCGGCGTTTCAACTCCTGGAAAGCCTCCACGGCAGCAGGAGCCCAGTTAGCTACATCGGAGCCCTTCTTGGTCATATCCGTCAAAGGTTTCACAATGCTAGAAAAATTAGCGATAAAACGACGGTAGAAGTTAGCGAAGCCCAAGAACTTCTGAAGACTCTTAACTGACGAGGGCTGAGTCCAATCAAGAATAGCTCGGACCTTGACTGGGTCCATCTCCACAGCAGAAGGGGAAAAAATGAACCCCAAAAAGGGAACCTTCTGTACACCAAAGAGACACTTTGAGCCCTTGACAAACAAAGAATTTTCACGCAAAATTTTAAAGACCAACCTGACCTGCTCCACATGCGAATCCCAATTATCAGAAAAAACCAAAATATCATCCAGATAAACAATCAAAAATTTATCCAGATACTTCCGGAAAATGTCATGCATAAAGGACTGAAAAACTGAAGGCGCATTGGAGAGCCCAAAAGGCATCACCAAGTACTCAAAATGACCTTCGGGCGTATTGAATGCGGTTTTCCATTCATCACCTTGCTTAATGCGCACAAGGTTGTACGCACCACGAAGGTCTATCTTGGTGAACCACTTGGCACCCTTAATCCGGGCAAACAAGTCAGACAACAGCGGTAAAGGATACTGAAATTTGACAGTGATCTTATTTAAAAGCCGATAATCAATACAAGGTCTCAAAGATCCGTCCTTTTTTGCCACAAAAAAGAATCCCGCACCAAGAGGGGAAGAAGACGGACGAATATGTCCTTTCTCCAGAGACTCCTTGATATATGAACGCATAGCGGTATGTTCAGGTACCGACAGATTAAACAGTCTTCCCTTAGGAAATTTACTGCCTGGGATCAAATCTATCGCACAGTCACAGTCCCTATGAGGAGGCAGTGCACTGGACTCAGACTCACTGAAGACATCCTGATAATCAGACAAATACTCCGGAACTTCCGAAGGCGTAGAAGAAGCAATAGACACAGGCAGGGAATCCCCATGAATACCACGACAGCCCCAACTTGAGACTGACATAGCCTTCCAGTCCAGGACTGGATTATGGGTCTGTAACCATGGCAGCCCTAAAACAACCAAATCATGCATTTTATGTAAAACCAGGAAACGTATCACCTCGCGGTGTTCAGGAGTCATGCACATGGTAACCTGTGTCCAATACTGCGGTTTATTTGCTGCCAATGGTGTAGCATCAATACCCCTAAGAGGAATAGGATTTTCTAATGGTTCAAGAGTAAAACCACAGCGCTTAGCAAATGAGAGATCCATGAGACTCAGGGCAGCACCTGAATCTACAAATGCCATGACAGGATAAGATGACAGTGAGCAAATCAAAGTTACAGACAGAATAAATTTAGGTTGCAAATTACCAACGGTGACAGGACTAACAACCTTAGCTATACGTTTAGAGCATGCTGAGATAACATGTGTAGAATCACCACAGTAGTAGCACAAGCCATTCCGGCGTCTATGAATTTTCCGCTCATTTCTAGTCAGGATTCTATCACATTGCATTAAATCAGGTGTCTGTTCAGACAACACCATGAGGGAATTTGCGGTTTTTCTATCACATTGCACCGAATTAGGTGTCTGTTCAGACAACACCATGAGGGAATTTGCGGTTTTGCGCTCCCGCAACCGCCGGTCAATTTGAATAGCCAGTGCCATAGTATCATTAAGACCTGTGGGAATGGGAAAACCCACCATAACATTCTTAATGGCTTCAGAAAGGCCATTTCTAAAATTAGCGGCCAGTGCACACTCGTTCCAATGTGTCAGCACGGACCATTTCCGAAATTTTTGGCAATACACTTCAGCCTCGTCCTGCCCCTGAGACATAGCCAGCAAGGCCTTTTCTGCCTGAATCTCAAGATTGGGTTCCTCATAAAGTAAACCGAGCGCCAGAAAAAACGCATCAAGATCAGCCAATGCCGGATCTCCTGGCGCCAGCGAAAAAGCCCAATCCTGAGGGTCGCCCCGTAAGAACGAAATAACAATTTTTACTTGCTGAGCAGAATCTCCAGATGAACAGGGTCTCAGGGACAAAAACAATTTACAATTATTCACGAAATTCCTAAACTTAAACCTGTCTCCGGAAAACAGTTCAGGAATCGGTATTTTAGGTTCTGACCTAGGATTTCTGATAACATAGTCTTGTATGCCCTGCACACGAGTAGCCAGCTGGTCCACACTTGTAATCAAGGTCTGGACATTCATGTCTGCAGCAAGCATAGCCACTCTGAGGTAAAGGGGAAGAAGAAAAAAAAAAAAAAAAAAATCAGAATCTTCTTTCTTATAATCCCTCTTCTGCAATGCATTAAACATTTAATACTGGCCTGGCAAACTGTTATGACCCCAATGGCGAGGGTCTCAGAGGAACGTGGAAGTCTGCAGAATACAAAAATCCAGCTCATAGGGAAGTGGTAACTGGGTTGACCATATATCTACTCCTAACGCCAACACTAGAAGTAGCCGGGGATCATTCCTACGTTGATTCTAGATGACACGCGCCAGCCGGAGAATCTAGCTACCCCTAGTAGAGGAAAACAAAGACCTTTCTTGCCTCCAGAGAAGGGGACCCCAAAGCTGGATAGAAGCCCCCCACAAATAATGACGGTGAGGTAAGAGGAAATGACAAACACAGAAATGAACCAGGTTTAGCACAGAGAGGCCCGCTTACTGATAGCAGAATAAAGAAAGGTAACTTATATGGTCAACAAAAACCCTATCAAAATCCACACTGGAAATTCAAGAACCCCCGAACCGTCTAACGGTCCGGGGGGAGAACACCAGCCCCCTAGAGCTTCCAGCAAAGGTCAGGATATAGATTTGGAACAAGCTGGACAAAAATACAAAACCAAAACAAATAGCAAAAAGCAAAAGGCAGACTTAGCTGATATAACTGGAACCAGGATCAGTAGACAAGAGCACAGCAGACTAGCTCTGATAACTACGTTGCCAGGCATTGAACTGAAGGTCCAGGGAGCTTATATAGCAACACCCCTAACTAACGACCCAGGTGCGGATAAAAGGAATGACAGAAAAACCAGAGTCAAAAAACTAGTAACCACTAGAGGGAGCAAAAAGCAAATTCACAACAGGTAAGTATGTCAGTTTTTTTTGTTCTAGAGTGATAATACTCCTTTAAGGCCAGCTAGAAGGGACACTGAGTGAGCTGCTGAAAAGGCAGCCACAGGAATCCCCAGCATTTGGGGTCCTGTATATTTTACCCCAGGTATGTTCAGCCCTAGATGTTTTGTTCCCTGCAGGTTGACCCCAAAAGTTGAGGGTGAAACATCTGGGGTCAAAATGTTAGGGGCAAAACATCAGATGGAGACACATCCAGGGACCAAATGCTGTAGGAGAAACATCTCGGGGTGAACTGCGGGGGGCAAACTGCTGGGGGCGAAACATTGATGATGGACGAGAATTCATGAACCACAAGGTGCTAATTAGCACAAAAATCACTCCAGATATCCCGGAAGAACACCTCCACAGAGTCCTGCAGCATGGTTTCCTTAATCAATGTGGAGATGCTTCTTGTTCTGGTCCAAGAAAGGCCAGAGCTATGGGACCAAAGGGATGCACACTACTCCGACCGGGCCACAAAAGAGGCGGCATGCAGGAGGATATGTGGGCTACTTTTCCCTGATTTTGCAGACCGTCCACGTGAGGGACAGCAACAAATAAGTAAGTTCACTCATGTTTTGAAAATAATATTATGAACTGCACTAAATAACAAAGTTTTCACACTATCCCCTTAAATCCTAGTATGATGTTTATTATCCTATTATTATTAATTAAGATTTTGTTTAAAAAACTATCTTACTAGGCCACATGACTATGTAAAATCTCATTAAACTTGTTGATTCACTGTCCACAATGTCCTTCCTTATACATTATTTTATTGTCTGTCATTGCAGTGGAAGATGTTATGAGATGCTGGCACAGCATTCGCAATCAATATAGGCGGGAACATCAGCAACAGGCCAGGAGTGGTGTTTCCGCACCAACAAAGCGGAAGTACATTTATTATGATCGCCTTGCTTTTCTGGATCCCAGTATGGATCTCAGACCATAAGTTCATACATCACACCACATTACACATATGTATTTTATGGTCATATGTCTTAGAATTTTTTTTATGGCATCCTATATCCAACCTGCCTAATATGGCCACTTGTACAGACCCAGTGTTGGAGGCTGGTCCCAACCTGGGTTTGGACCACATGGCCATACTGAGGGGTATAAGTCACGTGGGTTCCACAATCCCCGGGAGTCTCATCTCCAATTTCTACAGTATATGGTCAGTTTTCTACTCAGCAATCTGACCATGGCCAAAACATACAGCATGGCCAAGATTATGCACCCACACAGGGTGAAGGAAAATTTGGCCAACAACGTCAGCAAGAGAGAGAGTCTGGACTGCTGCCATCACCTCCACCAAGTTATCAAAATCTTGGATTTTGCTGTTGCAAAATAAGATGTTTTTCTGCTTCTTTTGTTTAAGTACATGTTAAAAATGGGTCTGGCCAAATTTCTAAGGTCACAAAAGCCATATGACTTTAACCCCTTCCCGACATGCCCTGTACTAGTACGGCTCATGTCGGGTCCCCTGCTTTTATGCGGGCTCCGGCATTGAGCCCACATCAAAGTCGCGACATGTCAGCTGTTTTGTACAGCTGACATGTGCGCGCAATAGCGGCGGGTGAAATCGCGGTTCACCCACCGCTATTAACCTGTTAAACGCCGCTGTCAAACGCTGACAGCGGCATTTAACTGGTGCTTCCGGCCGCAAGGCCGGAAATGAGCGTATCGCCGACCCCATCACATGATCGGGGGTCGGCGATGCATCAGGATGTTAACCATAGAGGTCCTTGAGACCGCTATGGTTACTGATGCCGGCCTGCTGTGAGCACCCCCTGTGGTCGGCGCTCATAGCAAGCCTGCATTTCAGCTACATAGCAGCGATCTGATGATTGCTGCTATGTAGCAGAGTCGATCAGGCTATGCCAGCTTCTAGCCTCCCATGGAGGCTATTGAAGCATGGCAAAAGTAAAAAAAAAATGTTTTTCAAAATATGATAAAAATAAAAAAGTGTAAAAGTTTAAATTACCCCCCTTTCGCCCCATCCAAAATAAAACAATAAAAAAAAATCAAACCTACACATATTTGGTATCGCCGCATTCAGAATCGCCTGATCTATCAATAAAAAAGCATTAATCTGATCGCTAAACGGCGTAGCGAGAAAAAATTCAAAACGCCAGAATTACGTTTTTTTGGTCGCCGCGACATTGCATTAAAATGCAAGAACAGGCGATCAAAAGAACGTATCTGCACAAATGTGATAGCATTAAAAATGTCAGCTCCAGATGGTCCAGGTTTTGACAGAGATATGGCCTCATTACATGCCTGGTTAACTGAAAGGCCTCATCTGATACAAGGACATACGGCACAGATTTTTGATTGGAGCCTGGAAGCTGACGTGGTGGTCTTGGGTCCAACTGGTTATTGCGCAGCCGCCAACCCATAATGGAAGAGTTGAAGACTCTAGAGTCTCCAGTTCTCCCATAGGCCCCAATGTCTACAATTATAAACTTGTAGTCAACCACAGCCAACAATACTACCAAAAAATATTGTTTATAATTATAGAATTGAAAACCTGAGTTAGGCGACTTACTCACACGGATGTGTTTGCCATCAAGAGCTCCAATACAATTGGGAAATTGACATTGCTCCTCAAATCAACAGGCAACCCGCAACCAGTCTTCCATCTTGGGCACAGGCATGACCAGTTGATGAAGTCTGGACCAGATTTCAGAACATGTAGACCGGACTATGCCTGATATTATAGACCTCCCAATATAAAATTCAACATGGAGTGTAGCATACGAAAGTCCAGTTGTCAGGAAGCTGAAAGCAGAAAAAAAAACATTAAAATGTTTGAATGATTTACAACATTCACATAGACCACAAGTACTGTGTGGAACTAACAAGCCAGGCTAGCAGTAGCTTAAAAAATTAACACTGGCTATGTGAATTTATCAATAATAACATATTCTTAGTGCTAATTAGTGGAGTTGTTATATTAATAATAAATTAACATCAGCTGCTAAGCATAAATAAATTAAAAATGTATGATAGACATATCATCAACATAGAGTATGTGAGGAGGAGGTATAAATACCGTAAAGAAGGAGATGACGCTCCTCTGCAGATATACATTTTCACATCCTGGTGTCCTGAAAGGCGATCACAGGGCGCACTGTCTCCAACAAAATATCAAAGGTGGCAAGGCTCATGTGACAATATTGGAAAAACTTGTCGGGATGTGTCAACAGAGATGCATAGAGCCGGTGGAAATGGCCTTTAGTGAGGAGGCATTGCCTTAAAAGCGGATGGACCCACATTCGTCTCCTCCTCCTCGGATCCATGATCACTGGGTATGGCTGGCCAAAGCAGTGTGACAAAACCCAGTTGTATAAGACATGCTCAGTTGAGGTGAACCTAAGTCTATCTGACATGTTGCCAACAAACCACCAATACACCAACACAAGTACAGCAACAAAATGGCCAGATTGGAGGCTGCCACCTGTTGTAGAGGCAATAAATAGGGTTTCTAATGATGACTTAAATTAAGTTCAGGACTCAAAACCGTTAGATGTCCATTTTGCAAGGTTGCAAGAAAAAAATGCTACACGGATGCCATACGGATGACAAATGGAGGTTTACATGCGCAAAATACGCTCATACGTTCAGGGAACATTTTTGCATATTTGTTCCATAAAAAATGGACTGTATTTCTATACGTTAGGGCTGACCCCAGCCTTAAAGTGCTGGAAAACCACTTTTAAATGGAATATGTCAGCAAGTTTTTGCTATGTAATCTGATGGCAGCATGAGATAGGGGCTGAAACACAGATTTCAGCGATATCTCACTTAAGAGGCTGTGTGCTCTTGCTTCCATGCAGTGATTATTTTATCACCAGGACATTTTCACTGCCTGGACTAGCTGCCTGGTGCCAAGTTGTCCAACTTTTGCCCCCTCCTATGATAAGCAGCTCACTTTCAATAGGCAACGTATACAGAAAGCAGTGACTCAGGGGTGTGGGTGGGGTTAGCTTTCAGCACACTGCTACGTGCTACCCCTAAAAACTCTGATTATATCTGAACTGTTGCACCCAGTAAACTAAGAGATATATCGATAGCATCAGGGTCTATTTTCCCAGATTATGGTGGTCTCAGAGGTACAGTGGGGAAAATAAGTTTTTGGAAAACTGCCAATTTTGCAAGTTTTCCCACCTACAAAGAATGGAGATGTCTGTAATTTTTATCGTACACTTCAACTGTGAGAGAAAGAATGTTAACCCCTTCATGACGTAAGGGGTACACGTGACTCATGACCGCCTTTGTCGACCTAAATTACCCACCATTAATTACTTAATAATTCTTGACCTAGAGGAAAATACCCTATTGATACATACACTCCCCAATAAAGACATTAAATCAAATTTGGATTAAATGGCCACAGCAGCCTTTTATTAAACATCAAATACAACAATTCAACAATATCCTCCCAAGGAGTGGTAGTCCTCGAAGCCTCAAAGTAAACCTTGCAGATATGCAAATTATGTACCTTGGCCTCCAGGCTTAGTCTTACCTCCAGCCCCGCTATGCACCAGCTCGGAGGCAGATAATGACCAACCCGGCCAAACCAACCGATTACCAAGCCCTTTAATCAGCCCTTCCACAGGCTGATCTACCAAATCCACTCGCAATCCACTCAGGGGGAGTCCAGGACCACTAGAGATCCCCACCCTACAATCCGCCATTCCCTCTTTCTACCAACTTCGAAGACCTCCCTCCCCCGCCTTACTGCTATGACAAAATTATTCCTTCTCCCGATCACTAAGACACATAACCCTTACTTCCAGTGAAATTGACCAAAAAACAAAAAAGGGAGGGTGGGAGCTTTAAACGCGCCAGGACCAGTGAGGTGAGCGCTGCGGTTATGGATGTAAAATGGCAGTTTCTGTAAACCCCCACACTATGCTCCACCTCACTCACTCCTCCTAGACTCCTCTGGATCCTGCCCCCCACATTCAAAATTGCCTTCTCCGAATTAATTAACCCCCGAATTATCCTATACCTCCCTGGGCTCTACATTCCCCCGTGACCCCTTCATGCTGGCCTCCCTTGAGGGCCAGGGGCCCAGTACGGCCTTTACTTGACCCTGGGTATTTTCGTTTTTTTGTTTTTCGCTCACCTCCTTCCCAGAGCCATAACTTTTTTTATTTTTCAGTCAATTTGGCCATGTGAGGGCTTATTTTTTGCAGGACGAGTTGTACTTTTGAACAACATCATTGGTTTTAGCATATCATGTGCTAGAAAACAGGAAGAAAAATTTCAAGTGCTGTGAAATTGCAAAAAAAAGTGCAATCCCACACTGCTTTTTTGGGGGCTTTTTTGCTAGGTCCACTAAATGTTAAAACTGATCTGCGATTTTGATTCTCCTGGTCATTACGAGTTCATAGACACCGAACATGTCTAGATTATTTTTTCTCTAAATGGTGAAAAAAAATTCCAAACTTTGCTAAAAAAATAAATAAATAATTGCGACATTTTCCAATACCCGTAGCGTCTCCACTTTTCGTGATCTGGGGTCAGGTGAGGGCTTATTTTTTGCATGCCAAGCTGACGTTTTTAATGATACCATTTTGGTGCAGATACGTTCTTTTAATCGCCTGTTATTGCATTTTAATGCAATGTCGCGGCGACAAAAGAAACTTAATTTTGGCATTTCTAATTTTTTTCTCGCTACGCCATTTAGCAATCAGGTTAATCCTTTTTTTTATAGAACAGGTGATTCTGAACGCGGCGATACCAAACGTGTATATTTGATTTTTTTTTATGGGTTTATTTTGAAAAGGGCGAAAGGGGGGTGATTTAAACTTTTATATTTTTTAACTTTTTTCATATTTTTTAAAACATTTTTTTTTTACTTTTGCCATGCTTCAATAGCCTCCATGGGAGGTTAGAAGCTGGCTGTCACGGGTTCCTTCTCCGGTATCACACAATCAACAGAGCAAGAGAATAGTGAATAATTCCAAGACCTTTATTTAGGCAAAACACGAAAGGTCCATATATATGATCCATCACACAAAGGATTAAATATTCCAGAACACGAATATAGTTGAGTTACAGAATAAAAGTCCAACAATCCAGCACAGAGGATAACAGTCCATATTCCCTTCTTTCTCTCTGATATGCTCTTCACATCATGGTTCCACATCAGACTGATCTTGTAATAATTAGAGGGGATAACTCAGGAGACTCTTTGCGTGGAACAAGACAACTACAGGACACAGTTTTATAAGTGGTAAAGTCTATATTATCACACGGTGATTCAAACAGGTGCAGAGAGAAACTCAAGTCCACAACACTTGGAGTAAATATTAAATGCAGCTTAGCAGTTTATAGGAAACTTCAGAGGAAAATGCAATCACGCAGAAAGTCTATGAAGCACAATTATTCTTGAGGATACTTGACACGAATAAGTCCTTGCTTAGTCCAAAACACAGATAAATATGCTTATAAGGCAGTTCAGATAATATCTTAGCTCAACCAGGGTGGCCTGGGTAATAGTCTCAGGTTCTTGCAGAGCAGCAACAGCTTACATGTCCAGCAAAAGCAAATGGAAGTAAACACGAGCAGCAGATGAAGGAGGATTACTGGAACTGGTGTATGCATCAGGCACTCAGAGCAGAGTAGCAGGATAACCCCACAGGTTCACAGGAGCAAGTATATATCCAGGGAGTCACCAGAGGTCAGATGCTGGATGCAAGGCAGAATTGTTGTGAAATTGGATTCTGGGCTCCCCCGGTGGCCACTTGTGGAATTGAACTTGTGTGCATCATCCCCTCTGTTCACCTGCTCCTATCAGGATGTGGGAGTCGCTATATAACCTTGCTCCTCTGTCAGTTTCTTGCCGGTCAACAATGTAATCAGAAGCCTTCTGTGCTTGTTTCTGCTACTAGACAACTCCCAGCTAGGTTGGACTTTTGTCCTTGTGTGTTTTTGCATTTTGTTCCTGTTCACAGCTGCTGTTTCGTTACTGTGTCTGGAAAGCTCTTGTGATCGGAAATTGCCACTCTGGTGTTATGAGTTAATGCTAGAGTCTTAAAGGAATTTCTGGATGGTGTTTTGATAGGGTTTTCTGCTGACCATGAAAGTGTCCTTTCTGTCTTCCTGCTATCTAGAAAGCGGACCTCGATTTTGCTAAACCTATTTTCATACTACGTTTGTCATTTCATCTAAAATCACCGCCAATATATGTGGGGGCCTCTGTCTGCCTTTTGGGAAAAATTCTCTAGAGGTGAGCCAGGACTGTCTTTTCCTCTGCTAGGATTAGGTAGTTCTCCGGCTGGCGCTGGGCATCTAGGGTTAAAAAACGTAGGCATGCTACCCGGCCACTTCTAGTTGTGCGGCAGGTTTAGTTCATGGTCAGTATAGTTTCCATCTTCCAAGAGCTAGTTCTCATATATGCTGGGCTATGTTCTCTCGCCATTGAGAATCATGACAGTTTGACCGGCCCAAAAAAGGGTTAAATTACTGGCTGAGAAAGGAGAGAAAAAAGAAGTCTGCTACAATTTTTTTTTTTTTTCCTCTAGTTCTGAGTGTGCTCTTAATTGAATCACTTGCTAGTCTGCCTATACTGCAGCCTTCCTCTCTTTCTCTCCTTCTAATCCTTGAATGGCTCTGTGTTCACCTGTTTCAAATGGATCTTCAGAGTGTAGCTACAGGTTTGAATAATCTCGCCACAAAGGTACAAAATTTGCAAGATTTTGTTGTTCATGCACCTATGTCTGAGCCTAGTATTCCTTTGCCTGAATTCTTCTCGGGGAATAGATCTCACTTTCAAAATTTTAAAAATAATTGCAAATTGTTTTTGTCCCTGAAGTCTCGCTCTGCCGGAGACCCTGCACAGCAGGTCAGGATTGTAATTTCCTTGCTCCGGGGCGACCCTCAAGACTGGGCTTTTGCATTGGCACCAGGGGATCCTGCGTTGCTCAATGTGGATGCGTTTTTTCTGGCCTTGGGGTTGCTTTATGAGGAACCTCATTTAGAGCTTCAGGCGGAAAAGGCCTTGATGTCCTTGTCTCAGGGGCAAGATGAAGCTGAAATATACTGCCAAAAATTCCGCAAATGGTCTGTGCTTACTCAGTGGAATGAGTGTGCCCTGGCGGCGATTTTCAGAGAAGGTCTCTCTGATGCCATTAAGGATGTTATGGTGGGGTTCCCTGTGCCTGCGAGTCTGAATGAGTCCATGACGATGGCTATTCAGATCGATAGGCGTCTGCGGGAGCGCAAACCTGTGCACCATTTGGCGGTGTCTACTGAGAAAACGCCAGAAAATATGCAATGTGATAGAATTCTGTCCAGAAGCGAGCGGCAGAATTTTAGACGAAAAAATGGGTTGTGCTTCTATTGTGGTGATTCAACTCATGTTATATCAGCATGCTTTAAGCGTACTAAGAAGCCTGACAAGTCTGTTTCAATTAGCACTTTACAGTCTAAGTTTATTCTATCTGTGACCCTGATTTGTTCTTTGTCATCTATTACCGCAGACGCCTATGTCGACTCTGGCGCTGCTTTGAGTCTTATGGATTGGTCCTTTGCCAAACGCTGTGGGTATGATTTGGAGCCACTGGAGGCTCCGATACCTCTGAAAGGGATTGACTCCACCCCATTGGCTAGTAATAAACCACAATACTGGACACAAGTGACTATGCGTGTTAATCCGGATCACCAGGAGGTTATTCGCTTTCTGGTGCTGTATAATCTACATGATGTTTTGGTGCTGGGATTGCCATGGCTGCAATCTCATAACCCAGTCCTCGACTGGAGAGCTATGTCTGTGTTAAGCTGGGGATGTAAAGGAACTCATGGGGACGTACCTTTGGTTTCCATTTCATCATCTATTCCCTCTGAGATTCCTGAATTCTTGTCTGACTTTCGTGACGTTTTTGAAGAACCCAAGGTTGGTTCACTACTTCCGCACCGGGAGTGCGATTGTGCCATAGACTTGATTCCGGGTAGTAAATACCCTAAGGGTCGTTTATTTAATCTGTCTGTGCCTGAACACGCTGCTATGCGAGAATATATAAAGGAGTCCTTGGAAAAGGGACATATTCGTCCTTCGTCATCTCCCTTAGGAGCCGGTTTTTTCTTTGTGTCTAAGAAAGACGGCTCTTTGAGGCCGTGTATTGATTATCGACTTTTGAATAAAATCACGGTTAAATATCAATATCCGTTACCACTGCTTACTGATTTGTTTGCTCGTATAAAGGGGGCCAAGTGGTTCTCTAAGATTGATCTCCGTGGGGCGTATAATTTGGTGCGAATCAAGCAGGGGGATGAGTGGAAAACCGCATTTAATACGCCCGAGGGCCATTTTGAGTATTTGGTGATGCCTTTTGGTCTTTCAAATGCCCCTTCAGTCTTCCAGTCCTTTATGCATGACATTTTCCGCGATTATTTGGATAAATTTATGATTGTGTATCTGGATGATATTCTGATTTTTTCGGATGACTGGGACTCTCATGTCCAGCAGGTCAGGAGGGTTTTTCAGGTTTTGCGGTCTAATTCCTTGTGTGTGAAGGGTTCTAAGTGTGTTTTTGGGGTTCAAAAGATTTCTTTCTTGGGATACATTTTTTCCCCCTCTTCCATCGAGATGGATCCTGTCAAGGTTCAGGCTATTGGTGATTGGACGCAACCCTCTTCTCTTAAGAGTCTTCAGAAATTTTTGGGCTTTGCTAACTTTTATCGTCGATTTATTGCTGGTTTTTCTGATGTTGTGAGACCATTTACTGATTTGACTAAGAAGGGTGCTGATGTTGCTGATTGGTCCCCTGATGCTGTGGAGGCCTTTCGGGAGCTCAAGCGCCGCTTTTCTTCCGCCCCAGTGTTGCGTCAGCCTGATGTTGCTCTTCCTTTTCAGGTTGAGGTCGACGCTTCTGAAATCGGAGCTGGGGCGGTGTTGTCGCAGAGAAGTTCCGACTGCTCCGTGATGAGACCTTGTGCTTTTTTTTCCCGTAAATTTTCGCCCGCCGAGCGGAATTATGATATTGGGAATCGGGAGCTTTTGGCCATGAAGTGGGCTTTTGAGGAGTGGCGTCACTGGCTTGAGGGGGCCAGACATCAGGTGGTGGTATTGACTGACCACAAAAATTTAATTTACCTTGAGTCTGCCAGGCGCCTGAATCCTAGACAGGCGCGCTGGTCGTTGTTTTTCTCTCGGTTTAATTTTGTGGTGTCGTACCAACCGGGTTCTAAGAATGTTAAGGCGGATGCCCTTTCTAGGAGTTTTGAGCCTGACTCCCCTGGTAATTCTGAGCCCACAGGTATCCTTAAAGATGGAGTGATATTGTCTGCCGTTTCTCCAGACCTGCGGCGGGCCTTGCAGGAGTTTCAGGCGGATAGACCTGATCGTTGCCCACCTGGTAGACTGTTTGTTCCTGATGATTGGACCAGTAGAGTCATCTCTGAGGTTCATTCTTCTGCGTTGGCAGGTCATCCTGGAATCTTTGGTACCAGGGATTTGGTGGCAAGGTCCTTCTGGTGGCCTTCCCTGTCACGAGATGTGCGAGGCTTTGTGCAGTCTTGTGACGTTTGTGCTCGGGCCAAGCCTTGTTGTTCTCGGGCTAGTGGATTGTTGTTGCCCTTGCCTATCCCAAAGAGGCCTTGGACGCACATCTCGATGGATTTTATTTCGGATCTGCCTGTTTCTCAGAAGATGTCTGTCATCTGGGTGGTGTGTGACCGTTTCTCTAAGATGGTCCATCTGGTTCCCTTGCCTAAGTTGCCTTCTTCTTCCGAGTTGGTTCCTCTGTTTTTTCAAAATGTTGTTCGTTTGCATGGTATTCCTGAGAATATCGTTTCTGACAGAGGGACCCAATTCGTGTCTAGATTTTGGCGGGCATTCTGTGCTAGGATGGGCATAGATTTGTCTTTTTCGTCTGCTTTCCATCCTCAGACTAATGGCCAGACCGAACGGACTAATCAGACCTTGGAGACATATTTGAGGTGTTTTGTGTCTGCGGATCAGGATGATTGGGTTGCTTTTTTGCCTTTGGCGGAGTTCGCCCTCAATAATCGGGCCAGCTCTGCCACCTTGGTGTCCCCGTTTTTCTGTAATTTGGGGTTTCATCCTCGATTTTCCTCCGGTCAAGTGGAATCTTCGGATTGTCCTGGAGTGGATGCTGTGGTGGAGAGGTTGCATCAGATTTGGGGGCAGGTGGTGGACAATTTGAAGTTGTCCCAGGAGAAGACTCAGCTTTTTGCCAACCGCCGTCGTCGTGTTGGTCCTCGGCTTTGTGTTGGGGATTTGGTGTGGTTGTCTTCTCGTTTTGTCCCTATGAGGGTTTCTTCTCCTAAGTTTAAGCCTCGGTTCATCGGCCCATACAAGATATTGGAGATTCTTAACCCTGTGTCCTTCCGTTTGGACCTCCCTGCATCCTTTTCGATTCATAATGTTTTTCATCGGTCATTGTTGCGCAGGTATGAGGTACCGGTTGTGCCTTCCGTTGAGCCTCCTGCTCCGGTGTTGGTTGAGGGTGAGTTGGAGTACGTTGTGGAAAAGATCTTAGACTCTCGTGTTTCCAGACGGAGACTCCAGTATCTGGTCAAATGGAAGGGATACGGTCAGGAGGATAATTCTTGGGTCACTGCCTCTGATGTTCATGCCTCCGATCTTGTCCGTGCCTTTCATAGGGCTCATCCTGATCGCCCTGGTGGTTCTGGTGAGGGTTCGGTGCCCCCTCCTTGAGGGGGGGTACTGTTGTGAAATTGGATTCTGGGCTCCCCCGGTGGCCACTTGTGGAATTGAACTTGTGTGCATCATCCCCTCTGTTCACCTGCTCCTATCAGGATGTGGGAGTCGCTATATAACCTTGCTCCTCTGTCAGTTTCTTGCCGGTCAACAATGTAATCAGAAGCCTTCTGTGCTTGTTCCTGCTACTAGACAACTCCCAGCTAGGTTGGACTTTTGTCCTTGTGTGTTTTTGCATTTTGTTCCTGTTCACAGCTGCTGTTTCGTTACTGTGTCTGGAAAGCTCTTGTGATCGGAAATTGCCACTCTGGTGTTATGAGTTAATGCTAGAGTCTTAAAGGAATTTCTGGATGGTGTTTTGATAGGGTTTTCTGCCGACCATGAAAGTGTCCTTTCTGTCTTCCTGCTATCTAGAAAGCGGACCTCGATTTTGCTAAACCTATTTTCATACTACGTTTGTCATTTCATCTAAAATCACCGCCAATATATGTGGGGGCCTCTGTCTGCCTTTTGGGAAAAATTCTCTAGAGGTGAGCCAGGACTGTCTTTTCCTCTGCTAGGATTAGGTAGTTCTCCGGCTGGCGCTGGGCATCTAGGGTTAAAAAACGTAGGCATGCTACCCGGCCACTTCTAGTTGTGCGGCAGGTTTAGTTCATGGTCAGTATAGTTTCCATCTTCCAAGAGCTAGTTCTCATATATGCTGGGCTATGTTCTCTCGCCATTGAGAATCATGACACAGAATACTCTAGCACAGACAGAAGGCAGGGGTGGAGTTTTATAGCAGGAAGACACAGTGCACATGAGACCAAAGATGCCATCTTGGAAAAGGGCAGTAATGCACAAAAGGTAATAAAAAATGTTCAGAGTCCTGACATTACTCCCTCCTTAGAAGCGGCCTCAGGACGATCCTGGACCTGGTTTCTCAGGGAATCTCTGATGGAAACGAGAAATCTTCTGTTGGGCATTGATGTTTTCCACAGGTTCCCAAGAGTCTTCCTCAGAGGGATATCCCTGCCATCTTATCAGATATTGGAGCCGATTCCTGCGAATCCTGGAATCAACAATTTCCTCCACCAAAAATTGTTCTTGCCCATCAATCACCACAGGCTGCGGAGGTGGCACAACACGTCCCTGGAAGGTATTAGGAGATACAGGCTTTAGTAAAGATACATAAAAAACTGGGTGTACCTTCATAGTCCTAGGCAGCTTCACCCGGCAGGCCACAGAGCTCACAATACCGTTGATCTTGAAAGGGCCAATGAATTTCTGTCCAAGTTTTTGTGAAGGAACATTTAACTTCAGATTTTTAGTTGATAACCACACGGAATCTCCTACCTTGAACATGGGTGCAGGTTTACGGAATCTATCAGACGATCTCTTATAACGTTCTTGAGCTGTGGTCAGGGATTCCTTCAGAACCTCCATATTTTGCCTCATCGCAGTTAGCCTTTCCTCCTACTGCCGGAACCGAAGAATTCATTGGAGACCTAGGTAAGATACACGGATGATAACCCAGATTGGCAAAGAAAGGTGTAAATTTAGTGGAGGTGCTCTGAGAATTGTTATATGAAAATTCGGCTAACGTCAGCAACTCCAACCAATCATCCTGGAGATGGCTGACATAGCATCTTAGATATTGTTCCAGCATCTGGTTGGTACGCTCAGTCTGACCACTTGTCTGGGGATGATAAGCGGAAGAGAGACAGACATTAATATTGAGTGCAGAGTGAACTGCACTCCATGGTCAGAGATGATCTCATCCGGAACCCCATGCAACCGAAAGACATTCTGTATAACCAAGTTCACTGTATCTTTAGTTGAGGGGAGGCCGGTGCATGGAACAAAATGAGCAGCTCCACAATAAAGTGATATAGACCCCCAAGGGCGGGACGGAACAGGTAATGGTTGTAGAAGACCCGTAGGTGCCACATGAGGAGTCTTGTAACGAGCACATGCCTCGCAAGAGAGAACATAGTCCTTGGTATCCTTCAGGCAAGTTGGCCACCAGAAGAATCGGCTCAGGAACTCTTGTGTCTTCTGTACCCCCCTGTGACCAGCCAACTTGGAGTCATGTACCAACTTGAGGATCTGCAGACACATGACCTCAGGGATGTAGATATGTCTATCTCTGAACCACATGCCACCCTTAAAGACAAGATTGATATCCACAGGTGGGTTGGCAATAAATACATCACCGTCATAGGCCTCCCTGCACTCCTTCCACATGTCCTGATCGTGGATAACTCCGATGAAATTGGCATCAGATAGTATGGTCTTGGACGGGGCTCCAGGTACGGAATCCGCAGCATGGATTCGGGATAAAGCATCAGCCTTCCCATTATGAGAACCTGGACGGTACGAGATAACAAAGTTAAATTGATTTAAAAATAAGTTCCAACGAGCCTGATGAGGAGAAAGACATCTAGCGGATCTAAGGAACTCTAAATTGCGATGGTCAGTTAGCACTATGATCTGTTGTGCAGCTCCTTGCAGATGATGCCTCCATTCTTTGAAAGCTGCAATAATAGCCAGCAATTCCTTGTCTCCTACGTCGTAATTCTTCTCTGCTGAGGTTAGTTTATGGGAAAAGAAAGCACAAGGACGTAGCAGACCCTTCTCTACAGTTCTTTGGGAGAGAATAGCCCCCAAAGCATTATCAGAAGCGTCCACCTCCACAATGAAAGAAAGTGTTGGATCTGGGTGTATCAACAGCCGTGCTGAGGTGAAACAGGTCTTAAGCCGATCAAAAGCTTCTTGAGCCTGTGATGACCACTTAAAGGGCTTTTCCTTCTTTGTCAAGGAAGTAATGGGATGGACATTATCAGAAAAATTTCGAATGAAGCGTCTCTAGAAATTTGCAAAACCAATAAAACGTTGGACCTCCTTAAAGTTCTTGGGTACCGGCCAGTCAAGGATAGCCTGAATCAAGGATAGCCTGAATCTTACCAGATTCCATGTTCAGCCCCTGGGGAGAGATGACATAACCTAAGAACTGTATCTCAGAACGATGGAACTCGCATTTCTCCGGCTTAATATACAGATGGTTCTCTTTCAGACGTCTTAAAACAGTTTTGACATGTTCTTCATGTTCCTGTAGAGAGTCAGAAAAGATTAGTATATCGTCCAAATAGATCACTACAAACTATTCCAACAAATCTCTGAAAATGTCATTAGCAAGGTGTTGAAACATTGCAGGGGCGTTACAAAGCCCGAAGGGCATCACAAGAGATTCAAAGTGTCCATACCGGCATCTGAAATGCTGTCTTCCACTCATCCCCTGGACGAATACGCACCAAATTATAAGCCCCACGAAGATCCAGTTTAGAGAACACCTTAGCATGGCGGACTCTTTCCAGTAATTCGGGAATCAGAGGCAAAGGGTGACGGTTTCGTACGGTTACCTTATTGAGTTCCCGATAGTCAACACAGGGTCTCAGGGTCCCATCCTTCTTCTTTACAAAAAAGATAGGTGCCCCTGCTGGTGAGGAAGAAGGACATATGAAGCCTTTGGCCAGATATTCATCAATATACTCCTTTAAGGCTTGAAGCTCAGGTGCCGCCAAAGGTATACGTTACCAAAAGAAATAGCTGCCCCAGGAAGCAACTCAATGGGACAGTCATAATGCCTGTGTGGAGGAAGCTGATCTGCATTCTTCTTGTCACAGATGTCAGAGAACTCTTTATATGCTGGAGGTAAAGAAAATACCTGTACATGTGGTTCCGTAGCCGTGGACTCAGGGACAGCTTCTGTTAATGCTGAGTTGCTCCTTGTTGGAAAGATAATCTCCTTGGTCTCCCAGTTGATAATTGGGTTCTCAGAACGCAACCAAGGAATGCCTAAAATCTCAGGAAAATGAGGAGAAGTAATTAGCAAGAAAGAAAGTTGCTCCTGATGATTAGGTTCCAACAAAATTTCAAGGGGTACGGTTTCCTGATCCACAGGCTCAGAGAGTAAAGGTGACCCATCCACTGTTTCCATGGTAATTGGAGAGGCTCTTTGCTGAATTTCATTACCATGTTCCTTGGCAAATGCGATATCCATGAAATTGCCACATGCACCAGAGTCAATCATAGCTGCACTGGAAATCCACTGTCCTGAACACAGGATCTTAATAGGGAGAGAACAGTGAGAGTTCTTTTCCTTACACAGTTGTCATACTCCCCTACTGCTGCTAGCACCTTGTTAGGCTGTCTGGGACACTTAGGACAATTGATCAGAAAGTGGTCAGACTGGCCGCAGTAGAAACATAGACTTTCACGAAGGCGATGCTCCCGGCGCTCATTGATCTCGCGCCTCTGAACGGAATCAATTTGCATGGGCACCTCCTCCACCTCCCGAGATGTTTTACCTGCAGGGTCTTTGGAAGGAAGGGAAAAGTTAGAAATACGTTTATATGCAGCAAACTTCTCCTGCCTACGCTCAGTAAGGCGAATGTCAAGGCGCACACAATGCTGTATAAATGTCTCTAGCTCTTGTGGTGACTCAGAGCTAGCTAGTTCATCTTTTACAATACTAGACAGACCCCTTTTAAAAATAGGCAATTGTGCATAACTGTCCCAATTGGTATCTACCGCTAATCTCCTGAATTCAGTAGCATACTCAATATCAGAACGTTTTGCCTAGCGTAAAGATAATAAAGCTGATTCAGCGGTTGCACGGCAATTAGGATCATCAATCATTAATGCCATAGCAGCCAAGAAATCATCCAAGTTATTTAACCGTGGGTCACGAGAATCAATCATCGGATTCACCCAGGCGAGCGCTCATGCGGTCAGCAGCATTATTACACACAATACTTTGGATCTATCATTAGGAAAACGGTCAGCATGCACATCAAAATATAGCATACATTGATTCACAAAGCCATGAAATTTGTCGCGATCACCATTAAATCTGAATGCGGGCAACTTAGGTGGGCTAGCTGGTGGCGGTTGCCCAGAGGGAAAAGTCGCTTTTGCAGCTATTTGCGTGCTTATGTCCTGAAAAGCCCATCCATACTGGGACTCTATGCCAGCAAGTTTGTTTTCCTGGGCTGCCATGCGGTTGCTTAAGTCCTGCAAAGTTTGTCCAAACACTTGTTGATTGTGTTCAAAGCTTCCAAACTTCTTTTGCAGACCTTCCACATCTTTCTGCAGTGATCTAATTATGGAAAACACCTGCTCAAATCTGCTCTCTGCAGTCATTGTTCCAGCAGTCTCCTTTTTTTATGGCTAGAGTATCCTTTAATAATAATAGGGGATAGCTCAGGAGACTCTTTGCGTGGAACAAGACAACTACAGGACACAGTTTTATAAGTGGTAAAGTCTATATTATCACACGGTGATTCAAACAGGTGCAGAGAGAAACTCAAGTCCACAACACTTGGAGTAAATATTAAATGCAGCTTAGCAGTCTATAGGAAACTTCAGAGGAAAATGCAATCATGCAGAAAGTATATGAAGCACAATTATTCTTGAGGATACTTGACACAAATAAGTCCTTGCTTAGTCCAAAACACAGATAAATATGCTTATAAGGCAGTTCAAATAATATCTTAGCTCAACCAGGCAGGCCTGGGTAATAGTCTCAGGTTCTTGCAAAGCAGCAACAGCTTACATGTCCAGCAAATGCAGATGGAAGTAAACACGAGCAGCAGATGAAGGAGGATTTCTGGAACTGGTGTATGCAGCAGGAACTCAGAGCAGAGTAGCAGGATAACCCCACAGGTTCACAGGAGCAGGTATATATCCAGGGAGTCACCAGAGGTCAGGAGCTGGATGCAAGGCAGAATACTCTAGCACAGACTGATGGCTGGGGTGGAGTTTTATAGCAGGAAGACTCAGTGCACATGAGACCAAAGACGCCATCTTGGAAAAGAGCAGTAATGCACAAAAGGTAATAAAAAATGTTCAGAGTCCTGACAGATCTCTGTGTCTCACCTCCCTGATATTTACGAGTCTCCCCCCACATTCACAGGCCAGTAGGGGGAAGGTCTCGGGGGCTCATTGTTCCAACATGCTAGTTCAACATGTCATTAGCATATTAGCAAACAACATTATTCACTGACCCTGTGGAGAGATAACAATACAGAACTGTGGGGAGAATATCAGATGGCAAATAACAACTCATCCTACAAGATACAGTAACACCATGATAATCAGTAAAATAGAAATATACACAAAAATGATACCCACATAGCATATCACACCATCACAACCTCTCCCCCCTTATAATAAGTGAGCACGCCATTAGGTCTACACAGACCACTGGCCTGCTCACGTTAGTCCACTGTGATCCACTGTATAGTTCCTTGTACAGTGGCAGGGGTTGCAATAATCATGAGCACTTGTCCATAAATCCCAGGGTCCTGGCTTTATGGTCATACCAGGCTTTTTGACTGGATTGGGCCATTCGCTGATGTTCATTAGCCAAGGTAGCTAGCTGGGCGAGACAGTCTCTGAACTCTAGAACGTAGGAAATGATGGGCGTTACGGTATCTGCCATATCTCCCTCCAATTGTTCTTTCAGAAGAAGGAGAGGCTCACGGACCTTCTGCTCCCACAAAATGACTTTGCAACTCCTCAATGTCATTTCCAAGGAGGATATCTGCAGGAAGTCCTCCCATAACGCCAATCCAACACAGTTGTTCTCCAAAACCAAAATTCAAAATTCAAACGTACCAAAGCTCTCTGTATATATTTGCAGACACCCACCGCCAGGACAATGGGAATTCCCGGGCCCTGGTGAATTGCCTCGGGTCGAACCACACGGGGGTCAGCGAGAGTCAGTAATGCCCCTGTGTCTCTAAATCCCGACACTTTGTATCCATCAATTAAGACATCCTGCAGGTGGCAATGCCATTGCTGTGTATTTCTGATGGACAAAGACCAGAGTCCGTACACTCCAGGAGGGGTATCTATGGTGCCATGGTCGGTGGTCCACTCTGGGGGGGGTGGTGGTTCCTCTTCCTCAGGCGGGATGGAGTGCACAAGATGCACTGGACGAGGTGGGGCTGCGTGGGGCTCCTGTCATGATCTCAATGGCAAGAGATCATAGCATAAGCAAATATAGGAACTAGCTCTTGGAAGATGGGAACTGAGCTGACCATGAACTAAACCTAACACACAACTAGCAGTGGCCGGGTAGCATGCCTACGTTGATTCTAGATGCCCAGCACCAGCCGGAGGACTAAATAATGCTAGCAGAGGAAAATATTAGTCCTAGCTCACCTCTAGAGAAATACCCCAAAAGGAGACAGAGGCCCCCCACATGTATTGGCGGTGAATTAAGATGAAATAACAAACGTAGTATGAAAATAGGTTTAGCAAATTTGAGGTCCACTTACTACATAGCAGAAGACAGAAAGGACACTTTCATGGTCAGCTGAAAACCCTAATCAAAAACCCATCCAGAAATTACTTTAAAACTCTGGCATTAACTCATAACACCAGAGTGGCAATTCCTGTTCACAAGAGCTTTCCAGACACAGAAACGAAACTACAGCTGTGAACTGGAACCAAAATGCAAAAACAAACATGGACAAGAGTCAAACTTATCTAGTAGTTGTCTAGGAGCAGGAACAAGCACAGAGAGGCTTCTGATAACATTGTTGACCGGCAAGCAACTAACAGAGCAGCAAGGTTATATAGCGACTCCCACATCTTGATGGGAACAGGTGAACAGAGAAGATGAAGACACCAGTTCAATTCCACCAGTGGCCACCGGGGGAGCCCAGAATCCAAATTCACAACAGTACCCCCCCCTCAAGGAGGGGGCACCGAACCCTCACCAGAACCACCAGGGCGATCAGGATGGGCCCTATGAAAGGCACGAACCAGATCAGAGGCATGAACATCAGATGCATTCACCCAAGAATTATCCTCCTGGCCGTATCCCTTCCACTTGACCAGATACTGGAGTCTCCGTCTGGAAACACGAGAGTCTAAGATTTTCTCCACAACGTACTCCAACTCACCCTCAACCAACACCGGAGCAGGAGGCTCAACGGAAGGCACAACCGGTACCTCATACCTGCGCAATAATGACCGATGAAAAACGTTATGAATAGAAAAGGATGCAGGGAGGTCCAAACGGAAGGAAACAGGGTTAAGAATCTCCAATATCTTATACGGGCCAATGAACCGAGGCTTAAACTTAGGAGAAGAGACCCTCATAGGGACAAAACGAGAAGACAACCACACCAAATCCCCAACACAAAGCCGAGGACCAACACGACGGTGGCGGTTCGCAAAAAGCTGAGTCTTCTCCTGGGACAACCTCAAATTGTCCACCACCTGCCCCCAGATCTGATGCAATCTCTCCACCACAGCATCCACTCCAGGACAATCCGAAGATTCCACCTGACCAGAGGAAAATCGAGGATGAAACCCCGAATTACAGAAAAACGGGGACACCAAAGTGGCAGAGCTGGCCCGATTATTGAGAGCGAACTCCGCCAATGGCAAAAAAGCAACCCAATCATCCTGGTCAGCAGACACAAAACACCTCAGATATGTCTCCAGGGTCTGATTAATCCGCTCGGTCTGGCCATTCGTCTGAGGATGGAAAGCGGACGAAAAAGATAAATCTATGCCCATCCTAGCACAGAATGCCCGCCAAAATCTAGACACGAATTGGGTCCCTCTGTCAGAAACGATATTCTCAGGAATACCATGCAAACGAACAACATTTTGAAAAAACAGAGGAACCAACTCGGAAGAAGAAGGCAACTTGGGCAGAGGAACCAAATGGACCATCTTAGAGAAACGGTCACACACCACCCAGATGACAGACATCTTCTGAGAAACAGGCAGATCTGAAATAAAATCCATCGAGATGTGCGTCCAAGGCCTCTTAGGAATAGGCAAGGGCAACAACAATCCACTAGCCCGAGAACAACAAGGCTTGGCCCGAGCACAAACGTCACAAGACTGCACAAAGCCTCGCACATCTCGTGACAGGGAAGGCCACCAGAAGGACCTTGCCACCAAATCCCTGGTACCAAAAATGCCAGGATGACCTGCCAACGCAGAAGAATGAACCTCAGAGATGACTCTACTGGTCCAATCATCAGGAACAAACAGTTTATCAGGTGGGCAACGATCAGGTCTATCCGCCTGAAACTCCTGCAAGGCCCGCCGCAGGTCTGGAGAAACGGCTGACAATACCACTCCATCCTTAAGGATACCTGTGGGCTCAGAGTTACCAGGTGAGTCAGGCTCAAAACTCCTAGAAAGGGCATCCGCCTTAACATTCTTAGAACCCGGTAGGTATGACACCACAAAATTAAACCGAGAGAAAAATAATGACCAGCGCGCCTGTCTAGGATTCAGGCGCCTGGCGGTCTCAAGATAAATCAAATTTTTGTGGTCAGTCAATACCACCACCTGATGTCTGGCCCCCTCAAGCCAATGGCGCCACTCCTCAAAAGCCCACTTCATGGCCAAAAGCTCCCGATTCCCAACATCATAATTCCGCTCAGCGGGCGAAAATTTACGGGAAAAGAAGGCACAAGGCCTCATAACGGAGCAGTCAGAACTTTTCTGCGACAATACTGCCCCAGCTCCGATCTCAGAAGCGTCGACCTCAACCTGAAAAGGTAGAGCAACATCAGGCTGACGCAACACAGGGGCAGAGGAAAAACGGCGCTTAAGCTCCCGAAAGGCCCCCACAGCATCAGGGGACCAATCAGCAACATCAGCACCCTTCTTAGTCAAATCGGTCAATGGCTTAGCAATATCCGAAAAACCAGCAATAAATCGACGATAAAAGTTAGCAAAGCCCAAAAATTTCTGAAGACTCTTAAGAGAAGAGGGCTGCGTCCAATCACAAATAGCTTGAACCTTGACAGGATCCATTTCAATGGAAGAGGGGGAAAAAATATATCCCAAAAAGGAAATCCTCTGTACCCCAAAAACACACTTAGAACCCTTCACACACAAAGAATTAGACCGCAAAACCTGAAAAACCCTCCTGACTTGCTGGACATGAGAGTCCCAGTCATCCGAAAAAATCAGAATATCATCCAGATACACAATCATAAATTTATTCAAATAATCGCGAAAAATATCATGCATAAAGGACTGGAAAACTGACGGAGCATTAGAAAGACCAAAAGGCATCACTAAATACTCAAAGTGGCCCTCGGGCGTATTAAATGCGGTTTTCCACTCATCCCCCTGCCTGATTCGCACCAAATTATACGCCCCACAAAGGTCAATCTTAGAGAACCACTTGGCCCCCTTTATGCGAGCAAACAAATCAGTCAGCAACGGCAATGGGTATTGATATTTAACAGTGATTTTATTCAAAAGCCGATAATCAATACATGGTCTCAAAGAGCCGTCTTTTTTTGACACAAAGAAAAAACCGGCTCCTAAGGGAGATGACGATGGACGAATATGTCCCTTTTCCAAGGACTCCTTTATATATTCTCGCATAGCAGCATGTTCAGGCACAGACAGATTAAATAAACGACCCTTTGGGTATTTACTACCCGGGATTAAATCTATGGCACAATCGCACTCTCGGTGCGGAGGTAACGAACCAAGCTTGGATTCTTCAAAGACGTCACGATAGTCAGACAGGAACTCAGGAATTTCAGAGGGAATAGATGATGAAATGGAAACCACAGGTACATCCCCATGAGCCCCCTTACATCCCCAGCTCAACACAGACATAGCTCTCCAGTCGAGGACTGGGTTGTGAGATTGCAGCCAAGGCAATCCTAGCACCAAATCATCATGTAGATTATACAGCACCAGAAAGCGAATAATCTCCTGGTGACCCGGATTAATACGCATAGTTACTTGTGTCCAGTATTGTGGTTTATTATTAGCCAATGGGGTGGAGTCAATCCCCTTCAGAGGAATAGGAGTCTCCAAAGGCTCTAAATCATACCCACAGCGTTTGGCAAAGGACCAATCCATAAGACTCAAAGCGGCGCCAGAGTCGACATAGGCGTCCGTGGTAATAGATGACAAAGAGCAAATCAGGGTCACAGATAGAATAAACTTAGACGGTAAGGTGCAAATGGAAACAGATTTACCAAGTTTTTTAGTGCGCTTAGAGCATGCTGATATAACATGAGTAGAATCACCACAATAGAAACACAACCCATTTTTCCGTCTAAAATTCTGCCGCTCGCTTCGGGACAGAATTCTATCACACTGCATACTCTCTGGCGATTTCTCAGTGGACACCGCCAGATGGTGCACTGGTTTGCGCTCCCGCAAACGCCTATCGATCTGAATAGCCATTGTCATGGACTCATTCAGACCCGCAGGCACAGGGAACCCCACCATAACATCCTTAATGGCATCAGAGAGACCCTCTCTGAAAGTCGCCGCCAGGGCGCACTCATTCCACTGAGTAAGCACAGACCATTTACGGAATCTTTGGCAGTAAATTTCCGCTTCATCTTGCCCCTGAGATAGGGACATCAAAGTTTTTTCTGCCTGAAGCTCCAAATGAGGTTCGTCATAAAGCAACCCCAAGGCCAGAAAAAACGCATCCACATTGAGCAACGCAGGATCCCCTGGTGTCAATGAAAAAGCCCAGTCTTGAGGGTCGCCCCGGAGCAAGGAAATTACAATCCTGACCTGCTGTGCAGGGTCTCCGGCAGAGCGAGATTTCAGGGACAAAAATAATTTGCAATTATTTCGAAAATTCTGAAACCCAGATCTATTCCCCGAGAAAAATTCCGGCAAAGGAATTCTCGGCTCAGATACAGGTGCATGACAAACAAAATCTTGCAAATTTTGTACCTTCGTGGCGAGATTATTCAAACCTGCAGTTACACTCTGAAGATCCATTACAAACAGGTGGACACAGAGCCATTCAAAGGAGAGAAAAAAAAAAAAAATTTCAGCAGACTACTTATTTCTCTCCTTTCTCAGCCAAGGATTTTAACCCTTTAGTGGGCCGGTCAAACTGTCATGATCTCAATGGCAAGAGATCATAGCATAAGCAAATATAGGAACTAGCTCTTGGAAGATGGGAACTGAGCTGACCATGAACTAAACCTAACACACAACTAGCAGTGGCCGGGTAGCATGCCTACGTTGATTCTAGATGCCCAGCACCAGCCGGAGGACTAAATAATGCTAGCAGAGGAAAATATTAGTCCTAGCTCACCTCTAGAGAAATACCCCAAAAGGAGACAGAGGCCCCCCACATGTATTGGCGGTGAATTAAGATGAAATAACAAACGTAGTATGAAAATAGGTTTAGCAAATTTGAGGTCCACTTACTACATAGCAGAAGACAGAAAGGACACTTTCATGGTCAGCTGAAAACCCTAATCAAAAACCCATCCAGAAATTACTTTAAAACTCTGGCATTAACTCATAACACCAGAGTGGCAATTCCTGTTCACAAGAGCTTTCCAGACACAGAAACGAAACTACAGCTGTGAACTGGAACCAAAATGCAAAAACAAACATGGACAAGAGTCCAACTTATCTAGTAGTTGTCTAGGAGCAGGAACAAGCACAGAGAGGCTTCTGATAACATTGTTGACCGGCAAGCAACTAACAGAGCAGCAAGGTTATATAGCGACTCCCACATCTTGATGGGAACAGGTGAACAGAGAAGATGAAGACACCAGTTCAATTCCACCAGTGGCCACCGGGGGAGCCCAGAATCCAAATTCACAACAGGCTCCCTCCGAATCCTTGAGGGACAGCCAGACTGCAAATGTCCAGGTTGCCCACACCTGTAACATCTCCTCTCTGTGATACCCCCAGGTCGTGGTTGGAACTGTTGGGGCCCAGGATTGTGAGCTGTGATTGTCAACGGCCTGCGGCTGGGTGGAGGGGCAGATATAATCGGAGGGGGACGGGACGCGGTTGAAGGCCGTGGTTCATTATCCAGAAGCCTCCTCCACTGCGGTCGGATAGTAAGGGCTTCATCGGCCAGGGCTGTAGCTTTATCCACGGTGCATGGCGTGCGCTCCAGGACCCATTCCCGTACCTCTGCGAGGCACTTGGCAAGAAGTTGTTCTATAAGGAATGCCTGTATAACATCTTCCACAGTAAAGGCATTTTCTGCTTCCAGCCATCTCCGACATGCCTGGGACATCTTCTGTGCATACATCCTAAACGATCCCCCTGTAGAGCATGGGAGGTCTCGGAACTTGGCCCTATATGAGTCTGGGATGATAGCGTGGTAATCCAGGATAGTCTGCTTTACAATGTTATAATCCCGATTCCGCTGTGAGTCAATGGTTCGGTAAGCCTCTGCCAGGCTACCGTTCAGGAGTCCCACTAACAAACGCATCCATCCAGAGTGGGGCACCTCCATCACAGCACACTGCTGCTCAAAGTCCTTGAAGAACCCCTCCACATCTCCGGAAGCCTCATCAAATGGCTTAAACTCTGTCCGGGTGATCCGTACAGGCTCCCGGATCGTTGGGTTTACATTCCACATTGTGTTACTCCCTTTTTCAAGCTCCATTGCTTCTTGTCTCCGCTGTGCCCAGCCTCCTCCTTGTACTCCTGAGAGATGCCTGGGCCCAGAACCGCCATCTCTTCTTCGTACCACACCACTCACTGGCTTTTTGGGCTGGGGGTCCTCGTCTCCAGTGCTTGTCCTTCAGACATATGGGAGTAGGTGGTCTGGCTAGCACCCACCAGTAGATTGATTAAGGCCTCTTTAGTCAGTCCCTGGTAGTTCAGGCCCAGGTCTCTGGCACTCTCCTGTAAACTGGATACAGTCCAATTTCTGAACTCTGTGTGTGGTTCTCCATTAGGTTATGCTCTGTTGATCCCGCTGCTTGCCACCAGTTGTCACAGGTTCCTTCTCTGGTGTCACACAATCAACAGACAAGAGAATAGTGAACAATTCCAAGACCTTTATTTAGGCAAAACACGAAAGGTCCATATACACTCACCGGCCACTTTATTAGGTACACCTGTCCAACTTCTTGTTAACACTTAATTTCTAATCAGCCAATCACATGGCGGCAACTCAGTGCATTTAGGCATGTAGACATGGTCAAGACAATCTCCTGCAGTTCAAACCGAGCATCAGTATGGGGAAGAAAGGTGATTTGAGTGCCTTTGAACGTGGCATGGTTGTTGGTGCCAGAAGGGCTGGTCTGAGTATTTCATAAACTGCTGATCTACTGGGATTTTCACGCACAACCATCTCTAGGGTTTACAGAGAATGGTCCGAAAAAGAAAAAAAATCCAGTGAGCGGCAGTTCTGTGGGCGGAAATGCCTTGTTGATGCCAGAGGTCAGAGGAGAATGGGCAGACTGGTTCGAGCTGATAGAAAGGCAACAGTGACTCAAATCGCCACCCGTTACAACCAAGGTAGGCCTAAGAGCATCTCTGAACGCACAGTGCGTCGAACTTTGAGGCAGATGGGCTACAGCAGCAGAAGACCACACCGGGTACCACTCCTTTCAGCTAAGAACAGGAAACTGAGGCTACAATTTGTACAAGCTCATCGAAATTGGACAGTAGAAGATTGGAAAAACGTTGCTTGGTCTGATGAGTCTCGATTTCTGCTGCGACATTCGGATGGTAGGGTCAGAATTTGGCGTAAACAACATGAAAGCATGGATCCATCCTGCCTTGTATGGAGCATCTTTGGGATGTGCAGCCGACAAATCTGCGGCAACTGTGTGATGCCATCATGTCAATATGGACCAAAATCTCTGAGGAATGCTTCCAGCACCTTGTTGAATCTATGCCACGAAGAATTGAGGCAGTTCTGAAGGCAAAAGGGGGTCCAACCCGTTACTAGCATGGTGTACCTAATAAAGTGGCCGGTGAGTGTATATGATCCATCACACAAAGGATTAATTATTCCAGAACATGAATACAGTTGAGTTACAGAATAAAAGTCCAACAATCCAGCACAGAGGATAACAGTCCATATTCCCTTCTTTCTCTCTGATATGCTCTTCACATCATGGTTCCACATCAGACTGATCTCTGTGTCTCACCTCCCTGATATTTACAAGTCTCCCCCCTCATTCACAGGCCAGGAAGGGGAAGGTCTCAGGGGCTCATTGTTTCAACAAGCTAGGTCAACATGTCATTAGCATATTAGCAAACAACATTATTCACTGAGGGTACCGTCACATTAAGCGACGCTGCAGCGATAGCGACAGCAATGCCGATCGCTGCAGCGTCGCTGTGTGGTCGCTGGAGAGCTGTCACACAGACCGCTCTCCAGCGACCAGCGATGCCGAGGTCCCCGGATAACCAGGGTAAACATCGGGTTGCTAAGCGCAGGGCCGCGCTTAGTAACCCGATGTTTACCCTGGTTACCAGCGTAAAAGTTAAAAAAACAAACAGTACATGCTCACCTGCGCGTCCCCCAGCCTCTGCATCCTGACGCTGACTGAGCTCCGGCCCTAACAGCACAGCGGTGACGTCACCGCTGTGCTTTCACTTTCAGTTTAGGGCCGGCGCTTTAGTGTCAGGAAGCAGACGCGGGGGGACGTGCAGGTGAGCATGTACTGTTTGTTTTTTTAACTTTTACGCTGGTAACCAGGGTAAACATCGGGTTACTAAGCGCGGCCCTGCGCTTAGTAACCCGATGTTTACCCTGGTTACCAGTGTAAAATATCGCTGGTATCGTCGCTTTTGCTGTCAAACACGGCGATACACGGCGACCTAGCGACCAAATAATGTGCAGACCTTCTAGCAGCGACCAGCAATTTCACAGCGGGATCCAGATCGCTGCTGCGTGTCAAATACAGCGATATCGCCATCCAGGTCGCTGCAACGTCACGGATTGCTGGCGATATCGCCTAGTGTGACGGTACCTTGACCCTGTGGAGAGATAACAATACAGAACTGTGGGGAGAATATCAGATGGCAAATAACAACTCATCCTACAAGATACAGTAACACCATGATAATTAGTAAAATAGAAATATACACAAAAATGATATCCACATATCACACCATCACACTGGCAAAGCTCGATCGCCTCTGCTACATAGAGGTGATGCACAGATCACCTGTATGCAGCATAATTACAGCATTGCTATGAGCGCCGTCCACAGGGTGGCGCTCATAGTAATCCGGCATTAACAACTATAGAGGTCTCAAGGAGACCTCTGGTTGTCATGCCGATGCATCGCTGGCCCCCGATCACGTGACGGGGGTCAGCGATGAGCACATTTCCAGACAGATGGCCGGAACGCTAGTTAAATGCCGCTGTCAGCGATTCCACCTGCCGCTATTGCGGGCACATTTCAGCTGTTCAAAACAGCTGACATGTCCCGGCTTTGATGCGGGCTCACCGCCGGAGCCCGCATCAAAGCAGGGGATCTGACCTCGGACATACTATCCTGAGGTCAGAAAGGGGTTAAAAAAATCCAGAAAATCACATGATATTAAAAATGATTAATTTGCATTTTATTGCATGAAATAAGTATTTCATACAATAATGTTTGGTACAGAAACCTTTATTTGGAATGACAAAGGTCAGATGCTTCCTGTAGTTCTTGACCAAGTTTGCACACACTGCAGCAGGGATATTGGCCCACTCCTCTATACAGATCTTTTCCATATCTTTCAGGTATTGGGACTGTCACTGAGCAACATTGAGCTTCAGCTCCCTCCAAAGATTTCCTATTGGGTTCAGGTATGGAAACTCTCCAGGACCTTAAATGCTTTTTATGGAGCCACTCCTTTATTGCCCTTGCTATGTGTTTCAGGTCTTTGTCATGATGGAAGACCCAGCCACAACCCATCTTCAATGCTCTAAGGCTAGTTTCACATTAGCATTTAGTCGGGCTGCGGAGGGATGCGGACTTCCTCCGTGAAGCTCCGCCCACTGCCGCGCTTCTTCATTCATCTCCGTCTATGGCTGCATGCGGCGTGCGCATCCTATCTTTAACATTGGGTACGCAGGCCATGCCGCTGTATGCGGATGCCGCCGCATGCATCATTTTGATAGGGCGATGACCTGCGCCGAAGGCAACAAGGTTGTTGGCCAAAATCTTGCGATACATGATCCCATCCATCCTACCTTCATTATGGTGCAGTCATCCTGTCCATTTTGCAGAAAAGCATACCCAAAGTATGATGTTTCCCCCACCATGCTTCACTGTTGGGATGGTCTTCTTTGGGTTGTACTCATCCTTCTTCCTCCAAATACGATGAGTTGAGTTGATAACAAAAAGTTTTATTTTGGCCTCATCTGACCACATGACCTTCTCCCATGCCTCCTCTGGATCATCCAGATGATTATTGGCAAACTTCAAATGGGCCAAGACATGTGCTGGCATGAGCAGGGGGACTTTGTGTGCTCTGCGGGATTTTAATCCATGACGGCGTAGTGTGTTACTAACGGTAATGTTTGATACTGTGGTCCCAGCTCTCTTTACATCATTGACCAGGTCCTCCCATGTAGTCCTGGGCTGATTTCTGACCTTTCTCAGAATCATCCTTATCCCACGAGGTGAGATATTTGCATAGAGCCTCAGGATGAGGAGGATTGACAATCATCTTGTGTTTCTTCCATTTTCTAATAATTGTGCCAACAGTTGTTGCCTTATTACCAAGCTGCTTGCCTGTTGTCCTGTAGCCCATCACAGCCTTGTGCAGGTTTAAAATTTTGTCCCTTGTGTCCTTAGACACCTGTTTGGACTTGACCATGGTGGAGAAGTTGTAGTGTGATTGATTGAGTGTGTTAACAGGTGTCTTTTATACAGGTAAAGAGTTCAAACAGCTGCAATTAATACATGTTCTGGTTTTTATTTTTAGATTCTGTCTCTCACAGTTGAAGTGTACCTATGACAAAAATTACAGACCTCTCCCCTCTTTGTAGGTGGGCAAACTTTCAAGATCGTTAATGTATCAAATACTTACTTTTGCCCACTGTATGAGGTAGCAAAAACATGGTAACATATTCCCTTTAAGTAGCACAAAAGAAATTTAGAAGGGCTATCATGAATTAGAAATATATACCATTCTAACATGATTTCTACTACAACAAAAACACAAAAAATATAAATACAGCATTGAGAACAGAGTGCTCATTTATTGGTTTGAACCAATTACTGTATATCTCACTGATTCTCTGCTTCCAGGCCCAATCCTATCATGACTGCAGGTTCCTTTTAACATAGTGCCACATATGGCTTTATGATTTGTGTGAGGATTTTCACTGGTCTTAATTGTAGGGTGGTATACAGACCTTGCCTGATCTAGATAGGAATTATATGGACTAAAAGGTTTAATCAAGACCAATTACTCCTGTCTTGTGACTAACTCACTTTGCTTTGTTCTTCAATAAAAGTGTTAAGCATTTTAGATCTTACGCCATATTTTCTTTGGATGTGAGTCACATATTGCACATGTGCCAAAACCGGTGCTGTCATGAGCTTAGCTGTCAGTGTATGTTTAATGGCCAAAGGAAATCTTAGTCATGATGCATCATGACGTGTGTGCTGCACCGGTTTATTATTGCTTAATGTCTTGGTTACAGCTAAAGAGAAAAGATGAAAAGAATGGAAGTGTTAAGAAAGCTGGAGATAATTTAGACATCTTGTATAGTGAGTGCTGAGTGTGCATCCAAGTTACCAGTGGGTTCAGTTAATATATTAGTATTTAGTCAATGTCATCATCTTATGTGTATTTGCAAACATTTCAAGTTGCTTCACTTAAAAAAAAACAAAACACACATTCCAATTAGTTGAATTAAGATATCTCAAAAAAGCAAACTCTAAGGGAGGTGAATTAATTTCTTAGGTTCAAAATGCTCGCAAAAGAAACAAAGCAACAAACAAACAAAAACATTACTTTGCAGAAAAACAAGTTATTGCATTCTCTAGAAGAATTCTAAGATGTTTGACCACTAGATGGGGCATTATAGGATAGGCCATATAGTACAGTGTTAGTTAGGAATTTAGACAGTATATGGTTAATTTGTAGGTGGGGCCGCTGCTTGGTAAGCCAGGGGATAGTTCTAGAATAGTTCAGTAGGGTAGGAGCACTCAAATGGTCCACATGGGCTATAGGTCCAGGACACAGCAGCAGCACCACACCGTTAAAGTTGGGCCAGGCCATCCGCAGCAGAAGGAAGAAAATACAGCAGGCTTGCTGCCAATAATTACAAGCAAGGTCATCCATAGACCCTTGAAGGAACTAACTGTAGTGCCTCATAAAAAAAATAAGAATATGCACTTGTGGTACTTCTACATTCAAAAAGGCATTGCACAAAGTGCAAAGCCAGGAAAAAAATATTAGCAGGGTCATCCAGTCATCCATAGACCCTAGAAGGTAACACCTGGTGGGCCTCATTCAAATATCGAACATTAAAACACTTTATGTGACTATGACTATGACTATGAATCATATACATTAACAGTACTATAAACATGTGCTTTATATTTAGCAGTTTCATCATACAGAAAAACAAGGATTTTGGAAATCACCTGTATGTATTTTTTCTCTCATTAATACATAATAATAATAGAAATAGCTATATTTGGAGGATTATAAGACAAAATAGAAAAAATGTTTTTTAATAAAATGGTGATGCGTTTTATATTTCCTTTTAAGGGTAGCTTACCTGGGGGTGGTTGAAGTGGGATTTGGATGCTTTGTCCCAAACAGTTTGCTCACAGCAGTTCACCCCCAGCAGTTCTCCCCCAGCAGTTCGCCCCTGGGTACATTTCGCCCCCCGCACATTTGTCCCCAGCATTTGGCTCCCTGGGGACAAAATGTGCGGGGGCGAAATGTACCCGGGGCGAACTGCTGGGGGCAAACTGCTGGGGGCAAACTGCTGGGGGCGAAACATCCTATAACCGGTTGAAGTGGAGTGGGGTCACAGGAGGAATAGTAACTGGTGCCGGTGAGCAGAGTCCAATTTCAACTACTGGGCTTCAGGAAAATGGCTGCCAGAGGCGGCACATGCACAGACTGAGATGTCAGGAGTTGAGATAATCGGTGCTGACACCATCTGAGATCACAGGCACACAGAGACCCTGCGTCATGTGACCCCCACTCCACTGCCGCAGGCCCCCAATAAGCTCACTTTGAATTATAAGATGCTCCCCCATTTTCCTCCTAAATTTGGAGGAACAAAATTGCATCTTATAATCTGAAAAATATGGTACATAAAAACCAAACACTTAGAATAAAAAAAATGAAAAATGTAGTAGCTGCAATGACCCTAGTCTCCCACCATTTTTAAGATCTCTGTTTGCTGCTCATTAAAGATGATTGAATCTATCCGTTGCTTTTTGATTTTTAGTGGAATTTCATTAAATTCTCAGAATTCCTCAAATGCTAATAATTTGCAATTCAATTTTTGGAAGTCATCAGGGAAAAAAAAATACCTGGCCCTATTTCACACATTGCTGAAGGTTGCAGCTAGAAAGTGGACTCACACTATGTCAGGCGACCACACTGACTTAACAATAATGTCTTGCAGCTGTCACATCACACGGTTTAGCTCAGCCAATCATAGTGGACACCAGAGGCATAGCTAGGGTGTTGGATCAGGGAGGGCGAAGCTTCTGTGTTTGCCTACCCAGGTAACGCTGATTACAGCTGGGTGATGCTCCCTAATAGTGGAGGAGAACCTCAGCAGATGACCGTGCTGTTACTGAAGATAATCTCTATACAAAGACCAACATGGATATTACTGCTATATGGTCAGTGGTAGATACCAGTCCTACAGAACATAGATCACAGCACAGTTACAGATAATGACTTACCGCTGATGTTCTTTATGATGGAGTCGTCACTTTTCCCATCTTTTCTATCTTGCCCAGACCAACACGACAACTTCTTCCAGCTACGACTCGGCTGCAGAGAATACAACAAAGACACATTTCACTTCTCATATTCCAGCCCCATCACCATCTATTCCCAACCTGCACAAACTCCTCATCCTGCTGATACCAGAATACTGAGCCGCTGCTGCCGTATGTGTCCCTATTACTGCCCCTGATACCAGAATACTGAGCTGCTGCTGCTGTATGTGTCCCTATTACTGCACCTGATACCCCAATACTGAGCTGCTGCTGCCGTATGTGTCCCTATTACTACCGCTGATACCCCAATACTGAGTCACTGCTGCCATATGTGTCCGTATTACTGCCCCTGATATCCCAATACTGAGCCACTGCTGCCGTATGTGTCCCTATTACTGCCCCTGATATCCCAATACTGAGCCACTGCTGCCGTATGTGTCCCTATTACTGCCCCTGATATCCCAATACTGAGCCGCTGCTGCCATATGTGTTCCTATTACTGCCCCTGCTGTGTGGTTCTGTGTGCCCTCTAAATTCTAAAGCACCCCTCTATAATATAGTAATGCCGAGTGCAAGTGCCCTAGAAAACAATACCCATATTTTGGCCCCTAGAAAGTAATATTGCCCTGTGTGCTCCTTTGATAGTCACAGTAATCTGAGATCCCCTATAACAATAAGTGTCCACTTTACATTTAATAATGTCCAGAGTCTGTCTGCCCCTGTACAGCTCCCCTATACACAGTATGATGCTCTCTTATGCACAATATACTGACCCCTTAGTAGCCTCCAAGCTATTTGATGGCTCCACCACTGTAATCCCCACACTGTATGATGCCTCCATATAGTATAATGCACCAGATAGTCCTCAATATAGTATAATGCAACAGATAGTCCTCAATATAGTATAATGTACCAGATAGTCCTCAATATGGTGTAATGCACTCCCCATAGACAGACTCTGTAGTATAAGGCAGCACCCCATAGGCAGACCCTGTTCTATAAGGCAGCATCCCCATAGGCAGACCCTGTAGTATTAGGCAGACCCCCCATAGGCAGAACCTGTAGTATAAGGCAGACCCCCATAGGCAGACCCTGTAGTATTAGGCAGACCCTGAAGTGTTAGGCAGACCCCCACAGGCAGACCCCCACAGGCAGACCCTATAGTATTAGGCAGACCCCCATAGGCAAACACTGTAGTATTAGGCAGACCCCCCATAGGCAGACCCTGTAACATTAGGCTGATCCCCCATATTCAGACCATGTAGTATTAGGCAGACCCCCCATCGGCAGACCCAGTAGTATAAGGCAGACCCCCATAGGCAGACCATGTAGTATTAGGCAGATCCCCAATAGGCACACCCTGTAGCATTAGGCAGACCCTGTAGTATTAGGCAGACCCCCCGCAGGCAGACCCTGTAGCATTAGGTAGACCCCCCATAGGCAGAACCTGCAGTATTAGGCAGACCCCCCAGAGGCAGACCCTGTAGCATTAGGCAGACCCCCCTTAGGCAGATGCTGTAGCATTAGGCAGACCCCCATAGGCAGACCCTGTAGTATTAGGCAGACTCCCCCATAGGCAGACCCTGTAGTATAAGGCAGATCCCCAATAGGCACACCCTGTAGCATTAGGCAGACCCTGTAGTATTAGGCAGACCCCCCATAGGCAGACCCTGTAGTATAAGGCAGACCACCCACAGGCAGACCCTGTAGTATTAAGCAGACCCCCTATAAGCAGACCCTGTAGCATTAGGTAGACACCCATAGGCAGACCCTGTAGCATTAGGCAGACCCCCATAGGCAGACCCTGTAGTATTAGGCAGACCATTTAGTATTAGGCAGACTCCCCCCATAGGCAGACCCTGTAGTATAAGGCAAACCCCCCACAGGCAGACCCTGTAGTATTAGGTTGACCCCTATAGGCAGACCGTGTGGTATTAGGCAGACCCCCCATAGGCAGACCCTGTAGCATTAGGCAGACCCCCATAGGCAGACCCTGTAGTATTAAGCAGACCCCCATCGGCAGACCCTACAGTATTAGGAAACCCCCCATAGGCAGACCCTGTAGCATTAGGTAGACCCCCATAGGCAGACCCTGTAGTATTAGGGAGACCCCCATAGGCAGACCCTGTAGTATAAGGCAGACCACCCATAGGCAGACCCTATAGTATTAGGCAGCACCCCTTAAAAAATAAATAAATACTCACCTCTCATCTTCCTGGTTCCTGCATTGCTCTGAGCTCCCGCTTGTCTCCTGACAGCAGGCGCCGGGTAGTGACTCATCGCGCCTGCTGTCAGTGTCGCCGACGTCAGACGCTGACAGGGGGATGATGGGGGAAGGAGTGCAACGCAACGCTCCTTCCCTCATCATTGTGGTCAGCTGTATCAGCTAAATGCCGGTACAGCTGACCCTGCGATGACAGGCGGGTGGCCCACTGCTGGCACCGGACCCCCTACCTGCTCAGGGGCCTCATAGCAGTAGAGCAGGGAGATCGATTCTCCCTGCTCTGCCGCAGAAGGTAACTGTATACAGTTACAGTAGCGTAGCTCTGGGTGGGCACCTGGCCTGGAGCGCCCACACCCTCTGACCCCCGGTAGCTACACTACTGGTGGACACATATAAGCACTGTGCATCAGCACAGCACACTGTGCTAAATAAAAATATGAATTCGACTCTATATAAACATGAAAAAAAGTAAGATAGTTAACATTTTTTGATTAAAAGTTGTAAAAGTCATCTCTGGACCACCACAATATGTGCCTTTATCAGGATATAATGACTCACTTCTCCATTTGCCTTATCAGTCTTTTTATCCTGCACGAGTCAGCACTAGAACTCCAAGGCCATGTGCACACATTCAGTATTTTTTGCGTTTTTTTCGCTATAAAAACATGATAAAAATGCGAAAAAAACACTTACATATGCCTCCCATTATTTTCAGTGTATTCCGCATATCTTGTGCAAATGTTGCATTTTTTTTTAGCGAAAAAATCACATCGCGGAAAAAAAAGCAACATGTTCATTAAATTTGCGGAATTGCGGGGATTCCGCACACCTAGGAATGCATTGATCTGCTTACTTCCCGCACGGGTCTATGCCCACCATGCGGGAAGTAAGCAGATCATGTGCGGTTGGTACCCAGGGTGGAGGAGAGGAGACTCTCCTCCGCGGACTGAGCACCGTATAATTGGTAAAAAAAAAAAAGAATTAAAATAAAA